>NC_064616.1:964666948-964969978 GCF_023898315.1 Schistocerca nitens | reverse complement strand
GGAAGTTACCACAGATACTAAGATGAATATTATAAACTTAAAGAACTTTTTCTAGTAGCCCATATAAGACTTGAGAGGCTAATGAAGCCTGACAATCAACTATTGAATGGTAAACTACACGCATTATAGCATATCTGGAGTGCGAGAATCTCTTCGATAAAAACCAGTGTGGAGTCAGTAAACACAGATCATGCAAAACACAGCTTGCTTTGTTCCTCCATGAAATACTGAGCGCCACAGACAAAGGCTCCCAGGTTGATGCCGCTCTCTTTGACTTCTGTAAGCAATAAAGTTCCGCACTATCGTTTAGTGAGCAAGGTACCTTACGGAATATTGGAACAGTTTTGTGACTGGATTCAGAATGGATCTCAATACGTTATTGTTAATGGGACGAAACCCACAGATGGGAAGATAAGTACTGGAGTATCCCAGATGAGTATTGTAGGGCCATTACTGTACACTATGTTTATAAATGAATTAGTGGGTAATATCGGATACTCTGTGAAGCTTCCTGCAGACAATGCTGTTGTCTATAGGAAGATTTTAATGCCTGGAGGCTGTAAATAAATGTAGGAAGACATTTTGGTTATAGAATATCTGTGCATAAAATGATAATTGCCCTTGAACGTAAATAAATGTAACATATCGTGCGTAAATAGGCGAAGAGATCCATCTGTTCGATTACGCTATTTTTGGAAACTCAATGGAAGTAGTAAATATCTTCAAATACCTCAGGGGAGCCATCCATAACTACTTGTATTTTAGCGAGTCGGGGTTTAGTGACACTAGATATTGAGCGACAATGACAGAGGGGAGCAAATGTGATTATTTTGTCAGGGATGGCGGGAGGGAAAGCGACACTTATGGGCGGCGGAGTGGGCTCTTTCCTTGGCTCAGTGGGAGAGGTGTGAGTGAAACGTTGGTAGATTCACTATCAGTCATTTATTGAGACGTAAGACCCTTTAAACAAACAGGCTAATACAATGTGTTTTAACTCGATCAATTCCTCGCGGTAGCGGAGCGGCGCGGGGTCGTAGCGTGCAGATTCCAGTGGCCGCAGATGCCGCAACAGCTCGTGTTGCAGCGGTATCGTGCCCGTAATGCTCTGTTACGGCGGTGCGCGATCTTCTCGTTGTGAATTCCCTGTAGCGTTATTAACAAGCGGCTACGGCTTGGCGCGGAGTACTCCGTCCCGGAATCGAACCAACGAATCTCAGGTTCGGCGTCTTCTGGCGGAATTCATCAACCTCTGGTTTCACAGGTGACCTATTTAGTGCGGCCACATTCCCTTCGTCATCAGCCGCGTACCAAGCGAACTTCTTTCTGGTAAAATCTGGAATGGCATCTTCTGCGTTGACCTATTGGTACGGTACCGACATCTCCTTCTATCGAACAGCGTAGCGGCGAAGTCGTTGTAGTGAAGTATGACATCCGCTGGCTAACCTTCTGTCCACCCGTCCAAGCGACGTTTCTTCGTGACATCTTTCTCCCCTCGAAGGACCCCTCATGCCCGTTTGTCGGATGTATTCGGTGTTTTCGCCAATGTCGCGCAGTTTCTAGGGCTTCTATCAACTCTCTGGTCGTTGATCTATGCTTCTCACGTTGGGCAGAAACGTGACCAATCTCGAAGCACGTGCCTGCTTCCCTGTTTTACCTCTTTGTCGGCGTTGTCGGGCATGGCCTGTCGTCCTCCTCCACATCGCCACATCCGTCACGCACGTGAGTTCGGTATGCTGACACTCCCTGCAACATTGAACACTGATGTGCGAACTATGCTGTTCGTTGTTCTCCTTGGGAGCATTGCCCACCTACTCTGTCGTTGATCTGCCGAAGTGCTGACTGCTGCTAAGCAAACTCAGCTGGTCATCGGCCTTGTTCGACTGCTGCCGTTTCCGGATACTGTGGCTTAACGTGTCAAAGTCTCTAAAATTTTAGCTTAACCTATAATAAGTCCTTACGTATTTTTCTGCCGGATCTCTGGTTTGAACAACCATAAAAAACACATTATACACAGTCATAAATACACGTAATTATTATACGCCCTACAGTAGCAAAACAGGTGACACGCTGAGATTCAGTGGAAGAATCTTTTTTTAAAAAAAAAAAAAAGGTCGTTTACCCACGAATGGGTATGCTTACAAAACTTTTGTGTGACCGAATCTTGAATATTGTTGATATATTTGGTACCATTACCAAGTAGGACTAACAGAAGAAGCAGACAAAACCCAATGATGAACAGCGCGTTTCTTCGGGGCATCGTTTAATCGGCGCGACAACGTTACGGACATGCTAATAGTATTCGAACACAGTAAATGTTACAAATCCAACCGCAGTTCGACATCAGCGATATGCTTCTATAATTCAACAGTTTACTTAGGTTTCCTTGCTTGTGCCTGTATGACATGTACAACTGTCCAGTTTCTAGATACGGGTCTTTCATCGAACGATAGGTTGCATATGACTGACAAAAGTGGAGCTATTCCATCAGAATACCCCGAAAGTAATCAAAGGAATCAAATTGTTCTACAGTCAAAAATGGTTCAAATGGCTCTGAGCACTATGGGACTTAACATCTGAGGTCATCAGTCCCCTAGAACTTAGAACTATTTAAACCTAACTAACCTAAGGACATCACACACATCCATGCCCGAGGCAGGATTTGAACCTGCGACCGTAGCGGTCGCGCAGTTCCAGACCGTAGCGCCTAGAACCGCTCGGCCACCTCGGCCGGCGCTAATCCCACATCTGATCATTCTGATCACGAGCTCAAATTCGTCTCCTATCAAATCAAGTTGGAATAACAATAACAAGAAGCTTTCCTACGTCCCTTGCTATTCCTCGCGTACATAAATGATAAAAATACATTTCAGAGAATAAATACTGTTTGCTGATGTCCCTTGTGCAATGATAAGGGACGCAAAAGATCTTATGAATGCCACAACTAATTAAGTCTTCAAGTACATTCATTCATTGCTCTAACAATACACATGAAATCTGAACATACCTAACACAAACTGCATATAAATTGGAGAAAATTAACGCAAATGGCCGCGCGGAGTGACCGCTCGTTTCGAGGCGTCATGTCACGGACTGCGCGGCCCCTCCCGTCGGAGGCTCGAGTCCTCCATCGGGCATGTGCGTGTGTGATGTTCTTAGCATAAATTAGTTTAAGTAGCGTGTAAGTACCCGCCAGTTTAGCCGAGCGCGCACAGTTCGGCGCTAGCAGCCGTGCGAAGCGGAGGTCCGATACTTCCGCCTGTGCGGCGTGTGCGAGTGTTTGTTTACTTGTGGACTTAGTCTGCACGCGGGCTAGTAACAACGATCATGGCGAACAAGTACAGGAAAACTACATTACGATTCAATTTCTGCAAAGACTACGAACGACCAAAGGCTTTAGCAGTGGAACGATTCATTCGAGAGGACGTCAAGATACCGCCAAACGATATTATCGGAATTCACCTATCCATCGTTAGTCCCACGGTGTATGTTAAGATGGTAAATGACGCGGCGTGTGAGAGAATTCTACAGGCGACAAAAGCAGGTCTCCGATTTTGCCATAGTGACGGGAATGTCGGCACGGTAACTGTCGAACATGCTGGTCTGGGTATACGGACAATACGTGTTTTTGAGCTGCCGTTTGAGCTCCCGGCTGACGAAGTTATCGAGGCTTTTAAGCCATATGGCACAGTACATGGTCACACAGCGGAACGCTGGACACAATTCGCCACATACCCCGTTCTTAACGGAGTGCGGCAGATCACTATTGATCTTCAGAAGCATGTACCGTCCTATCTGACAATTGGTGGTTGTCGGGCGGTGGTGATTTACGATGGTCAACCACGTACATGTTCTGGATGTGGCCAGGAGGGACACCTCAGGTCGAACTGTATGCAACGGCGGATTACGCAACTGCCTTCAGATGTGCGGGAGCCGTCGCCGGCGATGACAGTACTACCGATCACCTATGCCAAAGCTCTCACTGCGTCCGCTGATGACCGAAAGGACACAGCCCCGGTGGAAGATCAAGATGGCACTCTCCGAAACCTTGTCGCAGACGTCGGGATGACAGAGCATGCTGCTCCGTCGAGCATACAATCTACGGCGACAACATCAGATGAGACCGAACTCCCACCAAGCACACCGATAGTACAAGAAGCAGTTCCAGCCACTACGGATGCTGTTCCGTCTGAAACGCACTCTGAGACGACATCATTAGTTTCGACCGAACTCCCGCCAAGTTCAACGATGGGACTCGAAACACTTCCAGTTCCTACGGATGCTTTTCTTTCGGGCAGCCGTGATTCCCTGCAATCTGAGGACACAGACGGAAGATCACGCAAACAGCGTTCCCCGAAAAGGAGGAAACGGCGGCGTCGCACGACATCTCCTCGGGATGACTCCCCTTGCCCCGACGACGATGTGCCTGTGGACCAAGACGACACAACAGCCTCTACGAAACAGGATGAGGCACTGGGAACTGTTCGATCCGACCCACAGCGGTCTGTCACATTGACGGTACCGGTACGTGGTGATGCTGAAGAGAAATCACAGCCAGTTGGCTCTCCAGACGCAGATGCTGTGGCTATGGACACGAATATATCACAGCCTGAAAAGATGTGGTATGAGGATATTGAGGAGGCGCCGGACGTCATACAGAGGCAGCCGGCACTCACGAAGACGGACTAATAATTGCTGAAGGTGAAGGGAGAGGGGCGAGAGAACGTCTTCTAACTCAACCCCCGGCGCCGGTGCAGGGAGATGTTTTTGCGCCTCGACGGAGTGGGATTCAACGCCATGCGAACCGTATTGCGACATTAAATATCAATGATGTGCGTTCACCGGCCAAAATACACCTATTGAAGGAAACGGTTTGGGCATCTGATGTGGATATTGCTTTGCTGCAGGAAGTCCACATAGCTGCACTCCCATACATCGCAGGCTACCAATCCTATTCGTCACATGGAGATCACAATGGGAGTGGGGTGGCAGTTTACGTGCGAGATGGCTTCCCAGTGGAAAACGTGTGTTATCTTCCGTCGGCCAGGGGAATGGCTTTCACGACGTTTGGGACACGCATCATCAATCTTTATGCACCGTCGGGAAACAATCGGCGGCGGGAAAGGGCGCGATTTTATGCAGAAGACATTGCTCCACTATTCCATGGACGTTCTGAATGTGTAATAATTGGTGGAGATTTCAACTGTGTTCTCAGCCAGAAAGACCAATGGCCGCAAGCAAACATCAGCCAGGAGTTGCGAATCGTTGTCAACGACCTTGTACTTAGTGACACGTGGGAATTACGACATGGAGTTGCACCGGGATACACCTATGTGACAAGTCATTCGGCGAGCAGATTAGATCGCATTTATATCTCACGGGCTCATGCAAATGATGTCCAGGACGCGGAACGCTGGCCATTGGCATTTTCCGATCACAGCGCTTACATCTGTACGGTGCTTCTTCCCCGTAGAGAGGTGTGGAACAGTAAGGCCCCGTGGAAACTAAACATTCAACATCTACGTGATCCTGAATGCCGTCAACGGATCCTTGAGACATGGACGATGTGCGAGCGAAGGGTTGGAAGGTATGCGACGAAGCTTGATTGGTGGCTGACTTGTGCTATACCGGCACTTCGCCGTACGTTCATCTCATATAGCAGGGAAATGGCAGAATGGCGCCGCCGTACCACCGACTTTTATTTTGCAGCACTGCGCGACCTGGATGATGGCCCGCCGGGACAGGACATCTGGATCGAACGCAAAAGGATAAAAGCTAAACTAGTGGCTTTAGCTCGGAAACATCTTCAGGGAACCATGGTGCGCGCCAGATGTCACGATACGGTAAGGCACGAGATTCCTTCCATGCACCACGTCGTGAATGAACGAAAGCACCGACGACGCGTTTTGGTACGGGAGTTAATCACCCGCGAAGACCGAAGAGTGACGCGTCAAGCGGACATTGTCTCTGCATTCGTCGACCATTACCAACAAATCTATCGGGAAGAAGCAGCCTCTTTCGATGACCTCGACCGTATAGCCACGTCCGTCTCCCGTACACTGACGGTGGAAGCCGCGGGAACCGTACTGGAAGCCATTAGCTGTGAGGAAGTACATGATGCGATCGCACAAGGTGCGTTGAATCGGTCCCCAGGCATTGATGGGCTTCCTGCTGAATTCTATCGCGAATTTCGCAACGAAATGGCACCGCGATGGACGGAAATGTACAACGAGATGTTAAATTCCGATGCGCCTATTCCACCGGCTTTTATGGAAGGCCTCCTGGTGCCAGTACATAAACCGAAGCCAGGAATTACGGTCACACATTATCGCCCCATCACCCTGCTTAATGCCGACTATAAGATCTTTGCACGGTTGCTCGCGTCCCGATGTCGTATGTTAATTCGTAGCGTTCTCTCTCCGGAACAGACGACACCGGGTGGATCGGTGAATGTGCAAACAGCTACTGGCGAATGCCGTGATGTGATAGCGCTGGCGGAGGAGTGCCGGCTTAAAGCGGCGATGGTGGCGGTTGATTTTGACAGTGCTTTTGATAAAGTGCGCCACAACTATCTGTATGCTGTACTGGAACAAATGGGTTTTCCAGACCGTTTTACTGGTCTCATTAGAAGGATTTACGGGGGCGCACAATCCTTGGTACAGGTTAATGGGCGTATAGCAGGGCCCATTCAAATTCGACGCTCCATTCGCCAGGGCTGCCCTCTTTCGATGCTGCTGTTCGCGATAGCGTTGGAACCATTAATTGGGAGGCTCACCAATTCTCTTTCTGGGGTGGAACTACGGGGCTACACCTTCAAATGTCGTGCCTATGCGGACGACCTCCTGCTGCTCGTTCGTTCTGAGGAAGAGGTGAAGACGGTCCTTGAACTGTTGTTGGACCACAGTGTGACGGCGGGTAGTGCAGTGAACATGAACAAATCGGCGGCAATGCCGGTGGGAAGGGGCCTTACGCCGGAAGAAATCAGTCCGTTTCCTTATGTGAAACGATTCCGCTATCTCGGCATAGACTTTACCTCATCTGTAAAACATACTGCAGCAGTTAACTACCGACGTATGTTACAGACAACACGTACCATGGTCCGACAACATCTCCTACGGCGCCTTGATCCTTTGCAGCGACTCGAGTACCTGAACACTTATGTGGTTTCTCGAATGGTGCATATTTCGCAGATCCTGCCCCTACCACTCACGCTCGGACGTCGACTTCAATCAGCACTAGGCTATTTCGTGATGATTGGATCGCCCCTCAAGGTGCGATACGAAACGCTCACTCTCCCTACGGACAAGGGGGGACTCGGACTTACGAATGTTCACTGCCGTGCGACGGCGCTCCTTCTAGCCACAATGTATAAGCAATGGCGTAGCGGGCGTGATTCCCTTACATTCCGCCTACTGGATCTCCTGGTTCCAGCGTCCCTCACACCTCCGGTGGCGGTGGGCAACATTACGCCACATTTTGCGCATGTCTCAACATTTATCGTGGAACTTAGTTATATCAGAGACGAGCTTCCGCGCACTAGACCGCCATGCGCGAAGGATTTTTATGTTTGGCTGCTACGACGGATAAGTTGTAATGTAATTGAACTGAAACACCCCAGGTTGCATTGGCCGAAGATTTGGAGACATGTGCACCAAAAATTCTTTCCTACCTTCGTTCGGGCACTGTGGTTCTCTGTCGCCTGTGGCAAGTTCAACACCCACCAACGGCTCCATGCAATTGGACTAGTGGACACTCCACTATGCCCGAAATGTCACCAAGTGGATGACGACCATCACCGCTTAACTTGTATCGCGGTGGAGGACGTCTGGCTCCTAGGAAGACAGATGGTGGCTTGCTACCTCCCTGTGACCCCGCAACATATTACACCTGCTTCCTTCTTACATCCGGAGAGTACTTTCCGGCGACTAAATCACAGTCGATCATCTGGATCAAAGGTTGGACGATCGCGTACCTCTATGGGGATACTGCCACGTCGCGACTTGACTTTTGGTATTTCTTGCAGCAAGCCCACAGTGAGGTTCATAGATGGTCCCACTATCGGAAAACCTTTGCCAATTATCTTCAGGCAGTCTTCCTTGACCCCCCACGCAGTTGGAATGTGCCGGGTGCAGTCGGTGTGCACATTTGACAGCTGATGATGAACCTCACGCTTCTCTCACCACTCACTATGTCATGCACATACTATACGATGAAATGGTCTATATGTTCCTTTTAACAGACTGATCCTTCTTGAAAATAACTAAATAAATAAATAAAAACAACATCCCTGTTCCTTTCAATTTGTGATTTGTTTTAAAATCTTTTGTTTTCCTTCTTTTTGGCAGAGGATGCATTTCATTGAGTGTTTGTAAAAAAAAAAAAAAAAAAAGCGCGCTAACTTGCTGCTTCCTGGACTCGGGTAGGCGCGCCGGCCACGGATCGAATCCGCCCGGCAGATTAACGGCGAGGGCCGATGTGCCGGCCATTCTGGATGTGGTTTTTGGGCGGTTTTCCACATCCCCCTAGTTGAATACCGGGCTGGTCCGCACGTCCCACCTCAGTTACACGGCTCGCAGACATCTGAACACGTTCGCACTATTCCATGGATTAGACTAGTCGCAGACAGTTGGGGCACACTAATTCCTTCCCGGGGGCTACGGGGTGGCGGCAGGAAGGACATCCGGCCACTCCTTCAACTAACGTTGCCACATCCGATTAACCATGCCGACCCTGCGTATCTGCGGGAACAAAGGCACAAGCAAAAGAAAGAAACAAAAAGAAGTGTGAGGGTCTAGGGACCGATGACCTCAGCTGTTTGGTCCCTTAGAAATGCACACACATCTGAACACTTTTTTAATCCAAATGAATACGTAAACATAGTATTGGGATATAAGAATATAAAAAAGGCCCAAGTAACATAACTGTACCGAATGTATGTCGCTCAATACTTGAACTGAAAAGATTATGTAATGACAATCCCAGACACATGTAATTTATCGTTTTACGTAGAGGATTTTGTCAAAAATCTGAACCATGCAAAGTGAGCAAATGGAACAGTCTGGACGTTTCCTGTCCTTTGCAGCTTACGAAATTGAATTTTGGAGAGATTATCTGTTTTAAAAGAAACGCATGTGCTATATTTCCTAGGCCTATTTCTTTGGCCTCCGCAGGAAGAGTGCAAAACCATATTCAGAAATCGTATTAATAGGTACTCCCGCCACTTTCTCGTAGTATTATTTCTTATTTAACGTTGGAAAAAAATGTAGTTCGTTTGCTTATCAAACTTAATCATATACAAGAAGTTATGTTTACTGGCAGGGTTCCCACATAGTGCGTGTTTGGTAACCAATAGCAACTTTTGTGAATTGCAAACAAATGCTGACTATTGTAACACATAAAAATGTACGGAGCTCTATACAGAACGAGGAAAACAGCCCCCAGTCCAAGACATTTGAGCCATTATGGATTGACACACCAAAATGCATTGTCAGTTTCCATCAAAAATCTGAAAGAGGAAAATAGATAAATGCAGACAATAATTCAAAGTGTCGACACATTTTAATAAGAAAACCTTATGGGTTTTATTAGACTATATCTATACAGATAGTCGGTACTGTATGTACTGGGTGTTCTTACATAAAAAATTTCTACTTTTGGTTTCCAGCTTTGCCTGTTTTAGATAGATTCACATGGACTGCAACTTACTGAAGACAGATTAACAAGGAAACAACGAGGTTTCAATGAAGCTATTATGAATGAAGGTAGTGTACGAATATATCGACTTTAGCGCGTTTGTTGAAAGTGCACTGTGTTAATATTGTAATGTAAATGGTAGTTATTATCGCAGATTAAAATTGTTTTTGAGGTAAGGTTTCCGGAAGCATCATACAAAATGTTGTTAAATTATTCTAATATTTTTGTATTTATTCGGCGTGTCCAGTATCACCGAGCAAAATTGGCTAATGGAAAAGTTAAATGATAATGAAATAGAATTGGTTATCTCTACTTGAACTTTGCAAAAAATTCCAGAACACAATTCACCACATGATCTACACGAACTGTAGGTTACAAAATACTTTACACCGATAAATGTAATCGTCAAGAGAACTGCAACAGAATAGCATAACCTAAACTCAATATATAAACCAAAATTTTCAAAAGATCTTAATATGCGTATTGATGAATCTATATCATGAAAGCACGTATTTCGGATTTGCTCAATTGCTTTACTGCCACAACTGTTTCTCTTAGCGCAAATGCTGATTCCGAGGAAAGACAGATATAACTGGTGAAAATTAAAATAAAATGCCATTACTCTGAGATAATGAATGAGCTTGCAGCCATTCTAACAGTGAATGAAAAATACGTTAATAGTACGAGCAAAAAGTAACGTTAATCAGTGCCCTGAGCCTGAGACACAAGTTAGACGAGCTATTAATTTTCACCCAAACCTTTAACCTGGTGAAGAAACAATAGAGAAGCCCGTATACCAAAGTACGCCGAGTTATCCGAAAATCCTGCTTTATACTCTAAACGCTGGCTTCTGTAGGAACTTTGGTGAACCTCCGCGAAAGGTACACAGTTAATTCTTCGAGTCTGGCGTGTGCATCAGGGCAGAAGTTTTGCTGGCGGAGCGAACTTGCTCGGCGAGAAATCTGGAGGATAAGTTTAGCCCTGGAGGGCGACGCAGGCTTTAGGTGGCGCCCACTGTGCTAACGGCTCTGCTCCGCGAATAAAGTGAGACGTGTGAATATAAACGGGCAGTAGAAGACGCTCTTCTCGTGATTTACTCTCTTAGCCGGAGAAAGGAGGGTCACATGTCGAAGAAGTGTCAGTAACAGCGTCCTCGCTGTTCTCTCCGAGCACGGTGTTCTGTGTACTCTGATCAATTTGTCTGAAGTTACCCTACAGGTATACATAGGGACCATATTACGGTTAAAGTTAACCTTTGTTGTGTACTGTTTTCACACTCCCACCAACAGGATAATCAAAATGAAAAATCGCTCGTCTGAATCCTAACTTTGTCTTTTCTCACATGACATACTGAAAGCAAAGGAGTCAGACTGAACTGATATGAACATTTTGAATCGTCACCACAAAGTTGGACGTTTGATACTGGGGCAGTATTAGGTATTAATAAATAGATTTTTTTAACACTGAGCTTGAGCGAGGTGATGGAACAGGAACGGCAAGGCTCATATCTGATGACTCGTGGATCTTAGTGGCCTATTGGAAGGAATTTTGTACGATGGTCACGTCTTGGGACAGAAACAGACCCTTAAGTTCTCATTTGGCGGACAAGTCAAAGATATTCTCAGTTTCACGCCTCGCCCAAAATTGAGTAACAAGAAACTTAGCAGAGACAAATTTTCTGTCCTTCCTCTATTGGGAGCGTGCATCGGCGCCAGCTTGGTTGGCAACCTGGAAGCAGGCAGAGCAGCAGATTTTCTGGAGCCAACAGCAGAAGAAAGGCCAACGGTTTCCGGGGTGATGTAAGACCCTCCTGGTAGATGGACGTCGTTGGAGAGTAGATGTGCCATGTGGATGCCTCCATGGTAGATCAAGCTCTGCTTCCGACGACATGTATATGCAGCACTGCGGTTATTTTTGGGGCATCAACCAAAGTTGCAGTATGAAGGTAGATCCACCGTCGGTAGCAAAACCTGAAACCTGATGCTACTGTTCCTCTGTCCCCCCCTCCCCCCCCCCTCGGAATCATCTGATTTCTACTAATTTACGTGGTTGTTCTTATAGGGAAATAGTTGAGTAACGTTAATCTGGAGCCCGTATTTCGCTCAATTACGTCAGCTAGCTTGTCACAATAATCAGTAATTCATTTATCTAACGGGTGATATCAACCGAAATTGTGACAAGATTGAGGGCTTGATGGTAACATATGTTGCTGCGCTCACGACATCAGGATCTTTAACGCCCTTATGAAGATCTTCGATATGAGTGTAGATAAAAGAACATAAAAGTTTCAACATTAATCAAAACGAGTCAGTTGCTTCAAAATCTCTCCCTCTTTCTCTCTCTCTCTCTCTCTCTCTCTCTCTCTCTCTCTCACACACACACGCACGGACGCACACGCACACAAGCACACTCACTAAAATAAATGAAGCGGTCAGTTCTAAAACAATAAAAAAAGAGAGAAAATACACAGTAAATGACGCAAAACAGTGTAGCAGAAATTGTGGCTTGGTGAACAGTGGACTAAAGGATGAGCCAGTCACCTTGGAACATACTAGATCCTCCAGCTTAAGAGTTTTGGGTGGAGTCTGGACAATTCACACCATTTTAAAATGCGGACCATACTCTAAAATAGATGGCAGTTCCCAATTAAACCTATTACTGCTCTCTCGTCAGAATATGAAAGGCACTCCGGTAACATATGACGTGCCAAGAAGAGTGTCCCCCTCCCCCCATGTCCTACACAGAGTCAATACTGTGAAACACATCTCTTCGACTGCAAGCTCTTTGCTTTCCATGTTTTGGGAGGTTATGTTATGGACCAAAACAAGGAAATATATATATAGTAAACATATGCTCTAAAATGCATACCTTAAGAATTATGACCACTTGTCTCTTAAGGTATGCCATTTTAGAGCCTATGTTTGCTTGACTTTTTCTTGTTTTGCTCCCTAATACCTTCTCCCAAAATATGAAAGCAAGAAGCTTGAAGTAGAAGATATGTGTTTCACAAAATCGAAGATGAGCCAGTTTTCATGGCCTTAAGGTATGCATTTTCGAGCCTAAGTTTACTGGACTTTTTTTCTTTTTTTGGTGGGTTCTCCAATCTCTAAAAATATTCGACGGACTTTTTTTACACCCTACATAGCCACTTCCAGGAGGATCAGGTTATGGCTTGTGGACTGATACCTAACGTACTCGCAATGCCACTGACTCAAGACCTGCACGACTTCTAAACTCCAGACAAGGAGGCAATTGGCTATCCTCTTCAATGTCTTTCCCACGCAGCTGGCGACGGAAAAACTACAATAACTACTTGGGTATTTCCGGACCTTCTCATGTATAAGAAATGGAAATAAAATAGCTCCCTTCAATGTTTCAGGAAGATATCCCGTTTACCGTATTAAGGTCGAGAAGGATTTTCTTAGTAGGTGTCTCAAAACTTGCCAAGGATGTATGAGCAGCGTGATGGCATTTTGGTGACATGATCCACCCAACACTGGTTGCTGTACCTACGCTCAAATTCAACCAGCTGGGTGTACACTGTCCAGTTATCATCCACCTAGGCTGTGTCTTTCTGGTAAATGTAACCGGATTGGAAACGGTCAGTGGGGTGAGGTGATGGTTTACTTCCCACTGAAGAGTGTGTACGAGGTCAGAGGACGATTTGGATGGATCGATGGCAGAGGACGAGCGTGTTGTAATGATGAAGTGCGTGTTTTCTTCATGTTCAGGAGACAGATATTTTAGAATAAGGGCCTCCCAATAAATCGACCTCGGTTGCACGTGATGGTGGAGCATCACAGTCCTGGTGTGCTTTGAAGTCTCCACGAACAATTATTGATCATGGTAGGTGTGTAGTGGTGTTACTGAGAGCCTCGTCCTCTATAGTTTCGTTAGTTGGAAAGTGAAAGGAGCATACTGTCATCCGGTATGGTATGTGAACAATTGCAGCAACTGTTTGCAAGCTAGTGTGATAGGAAAATGTAGGTAGTGGTATGCATCATCTACAAACAAGGTGACTCGTCTTTTATTTCTCACCCCACTTCGATGGTCCTTTCTGTGGAGGCTGTATGACCGTAGCGCAGGAGAGTAACATAATTGAAAATGGGTTCCTGTAAACACAAGCACGGGGACATCGTGACAGAAGGGGAATCGTTGGAGGGGCTTGTTGGTTCCCTCAGCGAGATTTCAACGTCCACAGCACCTACACTTCCATAAAATTCTTCGTACAAGACTACTGCTGTGTGGCCTGCTGCTTTTGGTCTATTTCGTTTCGCTGTCGACCTCTTCAAGACGCCTTTTCCCTTCTGTGAAGATGGTAGAGACTTAAACATTGAGGGTATACTATTAACCTTTCATTTACCTGTGTATCAAGATGTATATCTGGCTTTTGGACTACATTTATCTGTAAGATTCGTTCAGCTATCGCCAAACACTGTCCCTCTTGTGAAAACGAAATGAACCTCGAACATACATGCTTCGTAGTGTAAACAGTGAAGATCTGTAAGAATGTAATAAGGGATGCGATACAAATAACAATGTAGCTGATTTAATTGACTGGAACAGAGGCTTTAGTCTGAGTAAATCGTGGGCTCAGACTTTCAGTCTTGTTACATCATGTCGGAAAACGTATTAGTTCTCTCTCTACTAATAGATAAGTGTCTATTAACACATTTTTGATGAAGGCTATTGTCTTACGACGTATTTTCTGCACACAACATTTAACTGTTTGGCGTAGCCTTATGGTTCGTCATAAAGTTCTCTAACACTGTTTTATTATTTACTGGCACCAGTGAACGCCGCTAGGGCTACGCTCAGCGTCTCCCGTCCATAGTGTGATCCAAACAGGCAACAATGAAGTCAGTGGTCCATACCTGGCGCACACAATTAGGGAATTCGTCGAAATATCGTGGAAGGAATATAACAACATTTAGTCGGTTACTAGTCTAGAAACTTGGAACATTTGGTTGACAGTATTAGGTTCACTTGAGTTCCATTATGTAACTAACAGTAAGGCACACAATGCGCCCACGAAATTCTGCGGATCATATAAAACCCATAAAATGATTTAGGGGCAGTTTGGAAATTCACAATGATACTGACACGATGGCATTTCAACACGCCTGCGATTAATATGGCGCCAGTGCTTTTGCCACTAGTTACGGTGGGGAAGTTACAAGACACTGGACTTGCATTTGGGACGACGGCGGTTCGGATCTCCAACTGGCTACTCAGATTTATGTTTACTGTTATTTCCTAGATCGTTTAACGTAAGCGCTGGGATGACACCCTTAAAACGGACACAGCAGATTTCTGTTCATATCCCACTGCCTGCCCGAGCTTGCACTCTCTGTATAATGACCTCATTGTCAATGGGACATTAGGAAACCTGACCCAGCTCCAAGTATCTTTACCAGTACACCACCTTGATCGGAAAACTCTACACTGGCAGTAGGGAAAATGTGGGGATTGGAGGAGTTTTCGTCCTGGCCACACCAGTATTACAACTGTTTTAAGGTCACACACTAATTAAATCCTCTGGATCTGGAACGTGTGGGGTCTGAACCCTGTTATGTACCGTTTTCTTAAAATTCGTCTTTTTTCCTCCTATTTCGAGACAATGGTTGGAACAGACCAATTATGAAAAGTGAAAATGACATTGGAGCCAGAAGGTTTGGACTCGAATCCCGGCATGTGTAATTTCCGAATGTCGACACCCCGCCACCACTAAGTCACCGCAGCCATCACATACAGTTGTGGGCATGGGGGTTGGTTTGCATGTGTGTATATCAGGCGTATTACGTGCCCCATTTACAGAGCTAGATTCAGAATGTTTCTCACCATGAAATGTTACTTGGCTTCCAATGGGTTGAAGGAAGTTTTTATGGGCATAGGAGGCTGTAAAGACTGTGATGTAACGATACAAGTTGAAAATAACCGAGACTGAGTGGGCGCATTGGCATGACAAACAAAAATTCATTGAGGGTCTGATGACAGATACAGAGTGTGACCAGTTTCCTCAAAATATCACCATATTCAGCAAAAGAGCATCCCTCATCATTTTATGTAGAGGTGCTATACTAAAGTTAGCTTCATAAAAGTCTATACTCTGTGTGTATTTGAAGCACCAAAGTAGTGTCAATTTGAGAGCTTCGTACAGTGCATTATTGTTTGCCATATAGAGGCTCAGTCAATGGCGATCTCTGGTTAGAACATCCTCAAACAGTATTATAAAAATTTAATAGAATAAAATGTACCAAATAATGAGGGATAATAGAAAAATGCATAAAACAATACATGTGTGCGTCTATAATTTCGAACGTCATTACTCCAATTGGACTGAATGTTGTGCAGAAAGAATGAATCGCACATAAATACGGCAGCTGGTGATGGCGATGAAGGCTGCTGGCATCGCATTTGAGGTGCAAGCAGAGCTCAGCATTGTTACCAGTGTTGATCAGGGTCCTTCAGTTTGGAGCCAAGTAGAGACTCTCAGCCAAAGACTTCATCTACTCTTCAACAGTCTTGGCTGCAGATTCCTAGACTTGCATTATCAGGTGGAGATTTTCTGAACTGCCTTTGATAGGTCAGGGGTGAACAACGCAAAACAAGCAGCTACTCGTGTAGAAGAATACTTGTGGAGTGCACATGGGTCTTTTTTAGGTTAGGTGGTAGCTTGAGGTATTCTTCTGACGACTCACCAGTAGATTCGCAAAAAAGAAAGTCAGACAACGTTCGGAGTAACACGTTTATTTAAACAATTCACTGCGCGTGCGTATAATTCTCTGCTATGAGACTATTTTAAACAATTACGATAAACTACATGCATAGGAAGCTTACCTTCAGTGAACACCGATATGTCAAAAGCTAATGTTAAAACGTAACAAATTCTAGGCTAAATATGAAGTATTATTTATATTACAAAATTTATTCTGTAACAACGAAGACGTCTACCGCGCGAACGTTGCTACAAGACTTACATGTTTACATTAGCACAGTGCAGTTTCATAACATTAGAAAGAAGTTCACAACTGCATGGCTGACGGATTTATCTAACGTGTGGGAATATATCTATCTGTCATACAGCTAGAATTTCAAGAAGCATTAAAAACTCGCGAAAGGATTTCATCGCTATTGTAGAGGTTAGGGAGAACGACCTCTACAGCATGGGGGGGGGGGGGTGCTGATAGGCAATACAGTCAGGATGCATGGCTGCAGCGATGTGGTGGCAGGTGTCGGAGGGTGGCCCGTCGTGGAAACGTTTCTAGTTCAATAAGTCTCTTATTCCTTAAAAATTACACCGGTGGCGTCGAAGCTGGAGGGGCGACCAACGGCCTCCGTTATGTAGACTGCCACTGTCTGTGAAGCATATAGGCATCAGCAACAGGCTACCAGGAGGCCCACGGGCGTTTGCGGCTGTCGACCAGGTTCTGCCGTCAGAATGGCAGCAGAGACGCTGTTGTAAGGTGGTTGCAGCTGCCAGCGGTGGACAGTGGGAAGTGGCCATTGCTGCTGTCCAGCTTCTGCAGCTCGGCGGGACGAACAATTTGCACGATGGGATCACAACACAGGTCTGGTATGGTTGATGACGATGACATGTGTCCGCATTAGGCAATGGACAAAGAGACTGTTTTCCTATAGAAGATAATGACGATTGGCTAGCAAGATGGCCAAGGCTCATAGCCCAGTCCACAAAAAGGCAACCAGTGGCAGATAATACTCACCCATCACACCCACCGGTGGAAACGCGCTGAATCGGTGAGGTTCAGACACCAGCAGTAACCTGCAGCTGTTGACAGCAGAGTCTGGTGACAGCAGCTGACTTTTTCATCTTGGGGCATAGACTAGCGTGGACCTCCACTTAGTTAGCGGCTGGTGATGACTGAGATAGTGACTAAATTTGGTGGTATTTATACCTGCCGGTTTTGCCTTCTAAACTAGAGTGTGAGGCCCAGCTGTGGAGAAACCACGACATCATACTCTAGTTCTTACAACATGTTAGCAGATTCATTACCCTGTTGGTACTGTAATGCTGTCAAAATACTGATTCTAGCACCCTGAATGCATCGTCTTGCGATATGGCACCCACTTATCGAGCTGACTTCTGATGCTCACTTCGCAACGTTGTTTTGCTGACTCCATCACAAGCGTTCTTTGCTGTATCAGGCGGAACCGTGGTGCAATGATATTTTCACGGCAAAACAGGTTGAATTATACAATAAAGTTATGACGGTACAATCCAAGCTCAAATCAGAAGTTGAAACATAACAAAGATCATGTGTACAATGAAGCTGCGCTCAGTCAGATCGGAGATAAAGTCAGTTTGGAAACTGCGATAGTAAAGAGTGATAGTTCACAGCATAATCAGTCGTCGTTAAACTGATAGCTGACGTACAGGGACTATGCATGGACCTGGCCATTAAATATGAACACATGAAAAAGCCCACATGAGACGAAGTACGCTAGAAGTACAAAACAGTAATACGGTACAAGAGAAATTACGTGGTATACTGAGTGCACTGACAAGTACGAATGTTATACCAGTACTGGTACATGTCAGGTTCACGATTTCAAACCGAATCACGGATTTATAGTGCTTTCATGCTCTAGTTCAAACATGCTTTCTCGACATTGCTTCTCAAGAGATAAAAACTAGATATCTGTGTGAAAGATTTGGGATACAATTCATATACGTTGGATAAGAGAGTCGCTGACAGTTAACAGTAATTTCTGTGAGTTTAGAGCGGACTTTTTCATTATATTTGGCTTGTCGAACAAGAGTGGGCAGTGACGTCGAAAGTATTGATGCCACCAACATGTTGTGGTGGTAATGGTACAGTTGCTGAATTGCTACAGATTCAAACGGGAAGTAACTCAGCATTCAGTCACTATTGAATCTGTACTTTAATGCAGATCTAGATTTCAGCTGCAGAATAGCCATCATCAGCATTGTAAAATATAAGAAATACGTAGGAATCAGACAATGAAAGGCATAAAGCGAGATCTATATGACAGTTATGTAGAAATGGAGACTCCATAGTACGTGAGATACCGTATGAAAACACTAAGTTAAGAGTAAATAGAGTAGTGAAGAAATCCTTTATCGTCCATGTCACAAATTATTTGATTTCATTCAGTCTTTTAATGCAAGGGAAGGATCAGCTTCAGTTTCGTCAAATGGAACCTTTCCCGGAAGTCAACGCACTCGTTTGTGGATCAGACATGAAAAAAAAAATGGTTCAAATGTCTCTGAGCACTATGGGACTCAACTGCTGTGGTCATCAGTCCCCTAGAACTTAGAACTACTTAAACCTAACTAACCTAAGGACATCACGCACATCCATGCCCGAGGCAGGATTCGAACCTGCGACCGTAGCAGTCGCACGGTTCCGGACTGCTCGCCTAGAACCGCGAGACCACCGCGGCCGGCATCAGACATGACTGAGTACGTTTCAACTATTGAAACACTTCATTATGAGTTTTCAAAGAGATTTCAAGAATTTGCACATTGAAGACTGATTTGGATTTAAATGTCAGAACGTTATAACTTTTGGCTACTGATGTACCTCCTCATTACCTCCATGTTGAGCTGACAGACAGCGTGTAGTACCCAGCTCAATGCCCTGTTGGATCAGTCCAGGAATTTACAAGGCTTATAAAAATGTCATCCCGAGAGCAATCTCTTCCAATGCACAGACAAGTCGCTCAAGTTACTTCATTATTCGATTCAGTATATGCGTGTGAACGATTTTTTTTTCTGTTATGAAACTGACAAAGTCCCGCGAGCTATCGGGTTTAACAGATTTTAATCTCAGTAACACCATGTGTTTGTATGATGAACCATAGCTCCAGATATATTACATATTCTAAGAACCGAGATATGCGTAAATTCACAAATGTCACAACTTAAATGAATGTAGAGCTTTTGTGGGTCTGCTCACTGGATTAGCACTGTCTAATGCACTTATTGAATGAAGCACGAAACTTATTGCTTTGATGTGAAAATAAAAATTTGGAATTACATACTAGTGATAAAATCCTGTTTATACAAGTACGCTGCAATATTCGCCTCTCAGAAGTAGTCGCAATGTGTTGCAAACACATCCTCCTAAGTTTCCCAAGTATACAACCTTCGTCATATAGCTCTCATTCACACACTTGCTTGGAATAACGCAGTGATGGGGGAAGCTGGAGCGCTAGCCGACTCTGCTGTGCTCGTAGAACGCGAGTGCACTCTGGAAGTACCAGTGTAATCCAGGTCTGACATGGAGGATAACAACGTTCTCTATACCAGTGATATCTGCGTTGGACTATTAGTCTAAACAAATTTTGAATTAAAATAAAAGTAGACCAATAAAATTATAGTAAAACGATAGGTTTGCTTTAACCTTAGTCTCCACCTGTAACAGGAGCTACACAAGAAGAACTGGATCGAATAAAACGAAACGCAGCTCAATGCAAAAGTGCCCACAGTAAATTAGTGCAGCCTGTTACGTATGCAGTAGGTGATTTGATCCCAGTGTTTCATCACGTACCATGTCATCGAAAGAAAAGTGACATCGAAAACTTCCATCAGTATCGTATCGGTCTGTTCTGGATTAGAGAAATAGTGCACCCAAATGCCATGGGAGTAGAATGTGTTCAAACTGGCAAAGAATACGGACTGCCTCGTACACAAGTGGGACAATGAGTAATAAAAGTTATATTACTTTTGTTCAAAAACTTCCTACATGACTGTAGAGCATTTTATGATCATCTCCTTGTGAATAGACTGGTTCTGGTACGCCAGTGAGTTATAAATATATGGTCCGCAGCTCGTGGTCGTGCGGTGGCGTTCTCGCTTCCCGCGCCCTGGTTCCCGGGTTCGATTCCCGGCGGGGTCAGGGATTTTCTCTGCCTCGTGATGACTGGGTGTTGTGTGATGTCCTTAGGTTAGTTAGGTTTAGGTAGTTCTAAGTTCTAGGGGACTGATGACCATAGATGTTAAGTCCCATAGTGCTCAGAGCCATTTTTTATAAATATAGGAAGTGTTTTACCATATTTACCGTCCTCACAGAGAGTTAAGATCGGCGGCAGAGGGTGCTGAATTTCGGAAAATTGCGCTCGCACGAATGGTATTATTCATATTTAACTGGAAGAGTACAGAAGGTTGAAGTAAACGGTTAACATAATGTTCAAAGACCAGCAGATTGCTCATACTGTGGAGGTATCAAGAATATGGTCCAACAAGGTTTATTCTTGGGTCCGTTATTGTTCTAAATATATGTTAGAGTCTTGCCATTCTACATTCACAAAGATATTAAGTTAGTTATTTTTGGTAATCACACAAGTACATTAATCACATCCAACAACGAATAATTAGCTGAGAAAATTGTAAATATTGTGTTTCAGGAAATTATTAAGTGATTCTCTGCATATGAACTCTCATTCTGATAAAACGCAGTAAATGTCACAGCACTATAAATAGAGTTTGAGTTGAAGTCTGCAGCTAATTCAGAATATTCCAAATTTTTGAGAGTGTGCACTGATGAGAGCTCGAATTGGAAGAAACACATTGACGATTTACTGAAACGTCTGAGTTTAGATGCTTATGCTATTAGAGTTATTGGAAATTTTGGCAGTAAACATATAAGTAATTAGCTTACTATGCCTATTTTCATTCATTGCTTTTGTATGGCATATTATCTGGGGCGATTCATCATTAATGAAAAAAGTATTCTTTGCAAAAAGCGTGTAATCAGAATAATAGCTGGAGTCCAACCAAGATCCCTTGCAGACATTTATTTAAGAAACTAGGGCTTAAAGTCCCATAATCTTTGACAGAGCGTAGGGGAACGATGCGGCAAGATTGAGGTGGTTTGCCATTGCCTTCCTCCGACCGTAATGGGGATGAATGATGACGATGAAGACAACACATCAACACTCAGTCATCTCGAGGCAGGTGAAAATCCCTGACCCCGCTGGGAATCGAACCCGAGACCCCGTGCTCGGGAAGCGAGAACGCTACCGCTAGACCACGAGCTGCGGACTTAAGAAAGTTGTCATTAACAACCCATCCCAATATGCCATGTGCATAGCTACAACACTAGGATGAAAGCTGATCTTCACTACTTTGGGTTAAATGTAACTTTGGCACAGAAAGTGGCGAATCACGCTGCCGCAACAATCTTTAATCATGTATCCAAGATTGGGACCGAGACCCTTTTGGTACTATGCCATTTTAACTTAGGACGATTGGACTATTTCTGCCATTAAGTGACTTGAAATTTGGTAAAAAAATATCAATTTTAAAACAGTTACAAATGAGAGGAGGTTATAATTATGGTGTGGTGTTGAAACCACTATACGAGTGGCCTATGCAGAACAAGAAACACTACCAGTCTGCACATTCGACCACTACTTACAGTATACGATCAAAGGTATCCAGACAAATATTAGTGGAAATTTGTGCACACACGGAATTTGGCTACACTTGACCTTTATGATGGCTTGAACTCCGCTGAGAACACATTCACTGTGGTGTCTGAATTTCTGCTAGGAATGCCATCCCACTCCTGCTTAAGAGCCGACCAGAGAAGGTATTAACGTTGATACTAGGGTCTGTAGCGACTTCCGTGATCTAAGTCATCCCAAAATGTTCCTTTGGGTTCATGTGAGGTAGCTCATGTGTAATTCCTTCTGCTGATTTCATAAGATTTTCTACAACCATCTTCCACAAATCTCGATAGATCCTGTCCGTCAGTGCTTAAGGTCTGCCTGGTCATCGTTTAGCTGTAGTCATCCCTTCTCGTTTACACTTCATAATCACGTCACCAAGCATGGATTTGGGCATCTTTAGTAGGACTGAAATGTTCCTGACAGATTTGTTATTCAGGTGAAACCCAACTACTAGCCCATGTTCGGAGTCAATGATCACTGCTGACCGACCCATTCTGCTCTTATTGCTTCTCTACACACAACACAATACTCCACGCCCACTTTTGTTATGGCAGGTCCACCTCTCGTGACATCTAGTGGTCAAACCCACATTGTACAGGAATGATGGGATACTTTTGGTGAGATAGCATACATTTACGTAACACAGCTAGCCTACTTTTATCAAAGTATGGAACTATACAGCGTTCTCAGTATCAGCATTACCGAAATGAAACAGCAGATGCGCAAAACTATAGTCCTATATCTCTGACGTCGATATGTTGTAGAATTTCAGAACATGTTTTTTGTCGCGTATCATGTCGTTTCTGGAAACCCAGAATCTACTCTGTAGGAATCAACATCGATTCCGGAAACAGCGATCGTGTGAGACCCAACTCGCCTTATTTGCTCATGAGACCAAGAAAATATTAGATACAGGCTCCCAGGTGGATGCCATTTTCCTTGACTTCCGGAAGGCGTTCGATACAGTTCCGAACTGTCGCCTGATAAACAAAGTAAGAGCCTACGGAATATCAGACCAGCTGTGTGGCTGGATTGAAGAGTTTTTAGCAAACAGAACACAGCATGTTGTTCTCAATGGAGAGACGTCTACAGACGTTAAGGTAACCTCTGGCGTGCCACAGGGGAGTGTTATGGAACCATTGCTTTTCACAATATATATAAATGACCTAGTAGATAGAGTCGGAAGTTCCATCCGGCTTTTCGCGGATGATGCTGTAGTATACAGAGAAGTTGCAGCATTAGAAAATTGCAGCGAAATGCAGGAAGATCTGCAGCGGATAGGCAATTGGTGCAGGGAGTGGCAACTGACCCTTAACATAGACAAATGTATTGTTTTGCGAATACATAGACAGAAGTATCCTTTATTGTATGATTATATGATAGCGGAACAAACACTGGTAGCAGTTACTTCTGTAAAATAACTGGGAGTATGCGTAGGGAACACTTTGAAGTGGAATGATCATATAAAATTAATTGTTGGTAAGGCGGGTGCCAGGTTGAGATTCATTGGGAGAGTCCTTAGTAAATGTAGTCCATCAACAAAGGAGGTGCCTTACAAAACACTCGTTCGACCTATACTTGAGTATTGCTCGTTTCGTCAGAGGGTTATTTCGTAAGCGTGATAGCGTCACGGAGATGTTTAGCAAACTCCAGTGGCAGAATCTGCAAGAGAGGCGCTTTGCATCGCGGTGTAGCTTGCTGTCCAGGTTTCGAAAGGGTGGGTTTCTGGGTGAGGTATCGAATATATTGCTTCCCCCTACTTATACCTCCCGAGGAGATCACGAATGTAAAATTAGAGAGATTCGAGCGCGCACGCAGGCTTTCCGGCAGTCGTTCTTCCCGCGAACCATACGCGACTGGAACAGGAAATGGAGGTAATGCGTCGCGCGGGGTTAGCCGAGCGATCTAGGCGCTGCAGTCGTGGACTGCGCGGCTGGTCCGGGCGGAGGTTCGAGTCCTCTCTCGGGCATGGCTGTGTGTGTTTGTCCTTAGGATAATTTAGGTTAAGTAGTGTGTAAGCTTAGGGACTGATGACCTTAGCAGTTAACTCCCATAAGATTTCACAAACATTTAAACATTTTGGAGGTAATGCAGTGGTACGTAAAGTGCCCTCCGCAACACACCGTTGGGTGGCTTGCAGAGTATAAATGCAGATGTAGATGTAGAAGTCACGCTCAGCAGGAACGCTACTCGTGAGTACACGCTGTAATTAATGGAAATCAGCACAAGAGTAACTGACGTGTTACTTGGGTATGTTTCAAACAAGTAGTGTGGATCAGGTTCGAGAGTGACACGTACATGGTCGGCCTGCCCACTACACGCCGCTCTCCGAGCCCTCAGTTAAGCAAACAGGGACTTCGCTGTCAGCCGCGCATCGACACACAACGCGTAGTAGCTGCAGGATTGCTGCCGTCATGATTTATACAGCAAGCGTTCATCAGGTGTTAATCACAAACAAACACTGGCGTTGTTTCATTTTATCGATTTGTTCCACCTGAAATATCAGATTACGTTCTGCAGTTTCAAACAGCGACCCCTGGGCAGGAACAATAAAATAACAGAGATGAGAATTCTATACTACATCATTACGGCCATTTCGGAGATCGTACAACGTTATTAAGAAACTGAACTGATGCGATTTCGATGGCTATTAATTGTAGAACATTTGTATCCAGAAAATAATGACCCATATAACAGTAGAAGTCGGTCGGTAAGACCTGAAGAGTTTTATTGTTGTTGAGGAGTTTCCTAGTGCGAATTTACCGACTTTGTTCTAAGAACAAGAATTTCCACGGCTTTCGGTAATACTAGAACATTATTTCTGTTGATCAATACCAGTCACTTAATTTGTACCTCTTGCTTCATTTCAAAGTTTGTTGGTCATCCCAAGAATTCATTGTCAAATTCGAAACATCTCATGTTAATTGCAGTACTCTCAGGTAAGGTACTAACAATCAGAAATGAATATTATGTCATTCTCACTGAGTGTAACAACATGGAAAATAAATTAGTGGCACAAATTGAGAAAAAGATGGTATCGATTGACTGCACGCATCAGAAGGCTCCAAAGAATAGTAAAATCGGTAATGGAATGAATTTTTTGGGTAAAAACCGTAGAGGTGGATCAAAACATGATTACGTTATGCATTTTCGAGTGGCTGTAAGTAAGGGTAGCTACAGGCTTGCACACGAGTGACAAGAGTGGAGGACTACCTCAAACTAGACTTCTCACTGAAGACCACAACAGCAAACGTCTTATTCTTTATAGCAACAAACAAGCTCGTAGCAGTTATACAAAGTGACGACCGTCAGTCTCAGTGCATACATTTCAGTAAAGCTAAAAATTTGGTGCACGCTTGCAAATAACCAAGCTGACTGTCATACGAGGAGACATGCCAGCAAACCGGTTCCTCTTCCCTTTATTTTGGTGTTTCAAGCACCTGCAACTTGATGCAAACCCATTGCAGAAATCCATAGAACTTATTTCCGGCAGTACTTTTAATTGGACACGTCACCATCTCCCTTCCCCTCGCCTTTTGCAATCCGACGGCCATGTATAGTTCAAGTCCCCACGGATATTAATACCGAAGTTGAATAGTTTACTGTCCTACTGAAACTACATCCCCACGTGAAAAAGAAGTGCTACAGTCTTCAGAAATTGTTACAGAACATTTCAACGAACAGCAGGTACTATACATCATTCAGAAGAAATGTCAGCTAATAAGGATCGTTCTTATTATGAAACAATTATAAAGTAAAATTTTCAGCTGCTGTTGATTTCTCTTTTATGTTCATTTCACTGTGTGATAGATTTGGGGGTCATATGACTGCATCTTTAGCCACTTACCAGAGACCTGGCGTCTAAAAAACTTCATAAAAATATATTTACACAGTTTAATGTATGTCCATAGCCGAGTGGTCAACGTGACAGATGTTCATGTGAGGGACCCAGGTTCAATTACCAGTAGTGACGGGGACTTTTCCTTCGTGGGAGGACTGGACTGGGATGCACTCAGCCTCATGACGCTAAATGAAGAGCTACCTGATTGAGAGGTAGCGGCTCCAAGATCGGAACGTCGACGAAGAATGGGAGTGCGTTGTGCTGACCCCATGCCTCTCCGTACCGCATCTGATGATGAATAACTGAGGATGACTCGGCGGTCTGTCGACTATCGCGTGGTCTTCAGAGCTTGATCGAAAGATTTCCTTTTTTCTGTTATATACATTCTGTGGTAGATGATTGCCACTGTAATATGTCACATGTTCCTGAAGATGCAGTCACATGACCCCGAAATTTTTTTCGCTGTGAAGTTATCGAGTAAATTTGTTTTTTCACCAGCTGATTACACAACTCATCTCTATGAAAGGCCTGAAGGTCACCGCCACTATGAAATGAACAGTACAGTAAAGAATGCACCTGTAAATGAAGTTGTTTATCCAGTGGCAGGATTCCAGCCCTTTACACCTCTTGCTGGCTGACTTATACATCAGCGACCATTGACTCCTGATTTCAAAATGCTCAGTTCAGAATTGTCTATACGTAACTTTGACCCTTAAGATTTTGGACTTACTGTATAGAGTGGAAATCCCCAAGATACGATATGCCCAACAGTTATTCAAATATCGAAACAAGGTATCAGGCAAAAGACAATAAATTAAGGAGTGACTTATGTTAAATGAAAAGTATACGTAACTTTTATCTTACCAAATATATAGTTCGCTGATATAACGATGTTATTTTCCAACAGTACATGGGAGTTCCTAAAAGAAGAGCTGAATTATATGTGAGCTATTGAAGTTTAGAATGAAACATTTAGCACAAGAAGGCTGGAACTAAGGTAAGTACGTGGAGAATGAAGTTTCATTCAGTAGAGGAGTGTGCACTAATCTTAAACGTCCTGGCAGATTAAAACTGTGTAAGGCACCTGGACCCAAACCTGGGACCTACGCTTTTCGCAGTCAATTGCTATACCGACTTAGCTGCCTTTTTTGAAATTTCGTACTTTTTCGAGTTTATTGTACACATATTTACTTATTTATATAAACTGGGATGAAAATAAAGGCTTAACAGAAGTGAAATTAAAGCCTACGCAATCTTCTTGGGAAAAAATGAAATGAGTAATATAATGCCAGATATTACAACTCAGTGTTGTGACGTATGTGATCACACATTTTTTATTATAAAAATTAAACAACCTATGAAAATATTTTGCAAGTGTGGCATCGTATAACAGACAGTATATTTTACTTTGGCATTTTCAGATAGAGACTTCAGAAATATTATTATTTGTATTCTCGTCTCAGATAAATGTGTGAAACAGAGTTTATACAGTTCTTGACAGATCAACGCACTTTATATCATCTTTGACCAAAATCTGTCCACTTCCAGGGTATTTTCCGCTGCCTGGTGAATGTTATCTTCCGCGCAGGTGGCTGGACACAGTCTACACTGAAGCATATGTTAAACATTCTGTTCTTATGCGCAGTCACATTCGATTTTGCTTTCTTCAGTGTAGCCTCACTTTGCGAGGTTAACCCGTGATCTGCCCACTCCTGACCTCAGCCTATTCAAGGACTTCCATATCATCGAATTCTCATCATAACCGGGGCTAAAGATTCTGAAAATACTTTCCAAGCAGGGTGGTTGGATCTCTGGTAAACCGTGAAGTGTGACTACAGCTGGACACGTAGTACTTGAATAATGATAACAAGCCGAGGCTTTATTTGCATCCGGTGTCGTTCTGCTGCATCAAAAGGTAGCTTGTGTAACCTACTCACGAGGCTATAAAAAGGTAGCTTGCGTAATTTATTCACGAGGCTTTGAAAAACAGCCGTTTTATATCTACCGAAGTGCACAGAGCTCGACGGGATAACGGCATCAGAAGTCGCGGGTTTCCTAAATAGGGCGAAACAATGGTCGCCGTTCTTATTAATCAATGAAATGCCCAAAAATTAATTCTGTCCCCTATTTGTTAAAAAATAAGGTGCTATATTAGTTAAAGCTAACAAAGGGAGTACCCTTGTCATAAAGTATGTGAGATATTACATTAGACTCATAGCATCCTGAGTAGATCACACAAGGTACCTTTTGATGCAGCATAAGTTCAGAAAGAAAACAATATTTTGAAGGATATAGCTTCAAACAATGGCTTCTGTCCTGAAATTATAGATAGAATTCATAACAAGGTTGTTAGAACAATTCTAATATGTTACGGGGTATTGCCCTTTCTCGGAGTGGACATAATCTTAAGGTATATTTGAGCATGTAGTATAGAGGTCCAATCTCTGATGAGATCGCGCAGGTCTTCCGAAAAAATAAGGTGAACGATGGTTTTAGCAGCAGGCGCACTGTGTAGTGCCATACTATTGAACGTTTCGACATAACGTCGAGGTCAGGAATACATAAGGTGAGTGCAGCGACCCTGATGCTGTATATGGTGGTCAGACAGGAAGGACTTTCAGAGAGCGGTTCCGCGAACACACAGTGCTACATACCATTAAACATTCCACTTTTGAAGAACCTTTAAAGAAGGCCAGACATGATGTGGTTGGTATAGAGAACAATTTAGAAGTACTACACTTCGTAGATAAAGGAGGGGCTATGGATATAACAGAAGATTTAGTAATATACCGGGTGATCAAAAAGTCAGTATAAATTTGAAAACTGAATAAATCACGGAATAATGTAGATAGAGAGGTACAAATTGACACACATGCTTGGAATGACATGGGGTTTTATTAGAACCAAAAAAATACAAACGTTCAAAAACTGTCCGACAGATGACGCTTCATCTGATCAGAATAGCAATAATTAGCATAACAAAGTAAGACAAAGTAAAGATGATGTTCTTTACAGGAAATGCTCAATATGTCCACCATCATTCCTCAACAATAGCTGTAGTCGAGGAATAATGTTGTGAAAAGCACTGTGAAGCATGTCCGGAGTTATGGGGAGGCATTGGCGTCGGATGTTGTCTTTCAGCATCCCTAGAGATGTCGGTCGATCACGATACACTTGCGACTTCAGGTAACCCCAAAGCCAATAATCGCACGGACTGAGGTCTGGGGACCTGGGAGGCCAAGCATGACGAAAGTGGCGGCTGAGAACACAATCATCACCAAACGACGCGTGCAAGAGTTCTTTTACGCGTCTAGCAATATGAGGTGTTTTTTTTTGTTGTTATTGTAATAAAACCCCATATCCTTCCAAGCATGTGTGTCAATTTTTATCTCTCTATCTACATTATTCGTTGGTTTATTAAGTTTTCAAATTTATGCTGACTTTTTGATCACCCGGTACTCTACGTGATCAAAAGGATCCGGGCACCCCCCAAAACATACGTTTTTCATATTAGATGCATTGTGCTGCCACCTACTGCCAGGTACTCCATATCAGCGACCTCAGTAGTCATTAGACATCGTGAGAGAGCAGAATGGGGCGCTACGCGGAACTCACGGACTTCGAACGTGGTCTGGTGATTGGGTGTCACTTATGCCATACATCTGTAACCGAGATTTCCACACTCATAAACATCCCTAGGTACACTGTTTTCGATGTAATAGTCAAGTGGAAACGTGAAGGGACACGTACAGCACGAAGGCGTAAAGGCCGACCTCGTCTGTTGACTGACAGAGAGCGCCGACAGTTGAAGACGGTCGTCATGTGTAATAGGCAGACATCTCTCCAGACCATCACACAGGAAGTCCAAACTGTATCAGGAACCACTGCAAGTACTATGACAGTTAGGCGGGAGGTGAGAAAACTTAGATCTCATGGTCGAGCGGCTGCTTATAAGCCACTGATCATATCTGTAAATGCCAAACGACGCCTCGTTTGGTGTAAGGAGCGAAAACATTGGACGATTGAACAGTGAAAAAACGTTGTGTGGAGTAACGAATCACGGTACACAATGTGGCGATCCGATGGCAGGGTGTGGGTATGGCGAATGCCCGGTGAACGTCCTCTGCCAGCGTTTGTAGTGCCAAAAGTCAAATTCGGAGGCGGTGGTGTTATGGTGTGCTTGAGTTTTTCATGGAGGAGGCTTGCACCCCTCGTTGTTCTGCATGGCACTATCGCAGCACGGGCCTAATTTGATGTTTTAAGCACCTTCTTATTTCCCACTGTTGAAGAGCAATTTGGGGAAGGCTATTGCATCTTTCAACACGATCGAGCGCCTGTTCATAATGCTCGGCCTGTGGAGGCGTGGTTACACGACAATAACATCCCTGTAATGGACCGGCCTGCACACAGTCCTGACCTGAATCCAATAGGACACCTCTGGGATGTTTTGGAACGCCGACTTCGTGCCAGGCTTCACCACCTTACAGCCCACCACTTACTTGCGGTTTATATAGGAGAATCTCGGTGCCCGTATAATTACGTTAGTGTGAGGCTGATCTAGGTCTTTGCAGTTGCCATTACCTGTTTGGACTACCAACTGGGTACCGCGGTGATGGGATTTGCCATTGCTTATTGTTGATCGTCGGTGGTGTTGCATATACTGCTTAGAAGTACGAACAGTGTTCTCCCTGGATATCACTGCCTCACTTGGGAGATGGCCGCATACGTCGCAACTGTAGGAGTGATGCATTTGTAATGGCAGCGTAGAATTTTGTGTTTTACTAACTTTTAACAGTGGATTATGTGAAACTGATTCTTTTTGGGACTGTCTCGTGGGCCCCTACCACCACGGCACAGCGCGTTCCCAGGTTGTGGATAGGGGATATGGCCTTCAGATATGAATGGTAGCTGCGAATACAAAAAATAAGCAGTCGCGGACAGCCGGTGGGGAGCAGGCGATGGCGTGATGAACCACCTCTGTTTCTTCTTCTCTTACTATCAAATCTATTCATCAAGAATCAGCAACATTAATGGTCATCGGTCCCTTTGAAGTAAAATATTCTGGAGGTAAACGAGGCTCCCATTCGGAGATCCGGGCGGAACCTACTTCGAAGAGATTCAAGCCGAAAGGAACTTTCAGGCTGGGAACATGGAACGTTAAAAGTTTGAACAGGCCAGGAACGTTCCAGACATTATTAGACGAATTAGATGGATACGATGTAGACGTTACAGCTATTCAAGAAACTCGGTGGCAGGGGGAGGGTAGCATAACGAGGGGTAACTATACATTTTTCTATGGAGGTGCGGAAGATCACAGTTTCGGAACAGGTTTCGCAGTACATAGAAAAGTGCTTCACGCAATCAGAGATATAAGGTTCATTAGTGACCGACTATCAGCTATAGTGTTGTCCGGCAGGTGGAATAGACTAGTAGTAATTAATATACACGCACCAACTGAGGACACTGAAGAGGTGGTTAAAGACGGCTTTTATGAAGAACTAGATCAACTGTGGAATGAGTTCTACTAGTACGATACAAAATTAATCATAGGTGATTTTAATGCGAAGATAGGGAATGAGGAGGCACTCCGGCCTACAATTGGGAAAGAAAGTTTGCATAACATTTCGAATGATAATGGCACAAGGGTGGTTAATTTTGCTGTTTCAAAAGACGTGATTGTTGAGAGCACATATTTCAAAAGGAAGGACATTCATAAAGCAACTTGAGTCTCTCGGGATGGACACACCCGAAACCAAACTGATCATGTTCTTGTAGATCGGATATGGCACACTAGTATAAAAAATGTTAGGACTTTCAGGGGATCAGACTGCGATTCGGATCATTCTCTTGTAGTTGCCAAAGTTCACCAACGGCTATCTACATCAACATCTAGGTGTCACAATGCAGAATTTGTTAGGCTCGACACCAGCAAGCTAAATGATGAAAACTTTAGAAGAAGGTACATGATAGAAATTTCAATAGGTTTGATGCTCTCAGGACACACGAAGATCAAGACGAGGATGTAAATAAACAGTGGATCACTGTGAGGAATAATATCAAACAGGCAGCGAAGGTCACAACAGGTACGATTAAGAAGAACAGGAGGAAACCGTGGTGTGATGAGGAATGCAAGAAATTGGTAGAGGAAAGGAGAAAAGCGCGATTAGATTGGTACAGAATGGGAGATAGAAAACGAGAGTAGTTCTTGAACATGAGAAGGAAAGTTGGTCGCAGGCTACGGGCAAAGAAGAGGGATCATTTGACAACCAAATTTTAAAAAATGGAAACAAACAGTAAAACAAAAAACATTAGGGAACTTTACCTAGACATAAATGCGTGGAGTAAGGGGTTTAAGGCTAGGACAAATGCACTTCGAGGAGATGCCGGGGGAATACTGACAGACCCCAGTGCTATATTAAGTAAATGTAGGGCGTATTTTGAGCATCTATTAAATGTACACCAGTTAGCAGGAAATGAGGAGGCATACGAAATACATGCAGCAGAACCCCAGATACCTGAGCCAACGTTAAAGGAAGTAAGAGATGAAATCAGCAAACTGAAAAACCATAAAGCACCAGGATCAGATTGCATAACTACAGAATTGGTGGAAGTAGTTCACAAAGTTATAACTAAAGTATGGAACTCGGAGATGATACCTGAAGAGTGGCAGGAGTCGATTCTGATCCCAATTTTTAAGAAGGGCGACAAAATGGATTGTAGTAATTATAGAGGGATATCGCTATTACCAGTATGTTACAAAATTTTTTCGAATATTCTGCTAAGCATGCTTACACCATATGCAGATGTATTGCATTTCGCCTGATTCGCATGTAACACGCATAACGCAGCAATCTAGCAGGTCCTCTAATCGCTCCTCGCTACAGTCGTTTGATTATTGAAAATGGTTCCAAGTCACCACTAGAAAATACTGCTCCTTATTGCAATAACTCAAGATGTAAATTAATACCACGATACTACAAATATCAGGAAACACCTTATCACAGATAAGACAGTCCTTAAGGCTTGTAAGCTCACATTTATTACAATAAATGACATACCTGAGTGTTACCACTCACATTATTACGTCAGATAGGTAATGCACGTAGTAAGTTCGTCGTATTCATGATTTCCTCTTCAAAGTAACATACCTTACTTATTATTTAACACAAAATTACATTAAAAATTTAAGTTATTCACGAGCAGCTCGTTGAGAATATGTTGTTGTTGTTGTTGTGGTCTTCAGTCCTGAGACTGGTTTGATGCAGCTCTCCATGCTACTCTATCCTGTGCAAGATTCTTCATCTCCCAGTACCTACAGCAACCTACATCCTTCTGAATCTGCTTAGTGTATTCATCTCTTGGTCTCCCCCTACGATTTTTACCCTCCACGATGCCCTCCAATACTAAATTGGTGATCCCTTGATCCCTCAGAACATGTCCTACCAACCGATCCCTTCTTCTGGTCAAGTTGTGCCACAAACTCCTCTTCTCCCCAATCCTATTCAGTACCTCCTCATTAGTTATGTGATCTACCCATCTAATCTTCAGCATTCTTCTGTAGCACCACATTTCGAAAGCTTCTATTCTCTTCTTGTCCAAACTATTTACCGTCCATGTTTCACTTCCATACATGGCTACACTCCATACAAATACTTTCAGAAATGACTTTCTGACACTTAAATCTATACTCGATGTTAACAAATTTCTCTTCTTCAGAAACGCTTTCCTTGCCATTGCCAGTCTACATTTTATATCCTCTCTACTTCGACCATCATCGGTTATTTTGCTCCCCAAATAGCAAAACTCCTTTACTACTTTAAGTGTCTCATTTCCTAATCTAATACCCTCAACATCACCCGACTTAATTCGACTACGTTCCATTATCCTCGTTTTGCTTTTGTTGATGTTCATCTTATATCCTCCCTTCAAGACACTATCCATTCCGTTCAACTGCTCTTCCAAGTCCTTTGCTGTCTCTGACAGAATTACAATGTCATCGGCGAACCTCAAAGTTTTTATTTCTTCTCCATGGATTTTAATACCTACTCCGAATTTTTCTTTTGTTTCCTTTAATGCTTGCTCAATATACAGATTGAATCATCGGGGAGAGGCCATAACCCTGTCTTACTCCCTTACCAACCACTGCTTCCCTTTCATGTCCATCGACTCTTATAACTGCCATCTGGTTTCTGTACAAATTGTAAATAGCCTTTCGCTCCCTGTATTTTACCCCTGCCACCTTTAGAATTTGAAAGAGAGTATTCCAGTCAACATTGTCAAAAGCTTTCTCTAGGTCTACAAATGCTAGAAACGTAGGTTTGCCTTTCCTTAATCTTTCTTCTAAGGTAAGTCGTAAGGTCAGTATTGCCTCACGTGTTCCAGTATTTCTACGGAATCCAAACTGATCTTCCCCGAGGTCGGCTTCTACTAGTTTTTCCATTCGTCTGTAAAGAATTCGTGTTAGCATTTTCCAGCTGTGGCTTATTAAACTGATTGTTCGGTATTTCTCACATCTGTCACCACCTGCTTTCTTTGGGATTGGAATTATTATATTCTTCTTGAAGTCTGAGGGTATTTCGCCTGTTTCATACATCTTGCTCACCACATGGTAGAGTTTTGTCAGGACTGGCTCTCCCAAGGCCGTCAGTAGTTCCAATGGAATGTTGTCTACTCCGGGGGCCTTGTTTCGACTCAGGTCTTTCAGTGCTCTGTCAAACTCTTCACGCAGTATCGTATCTCCCATTTCATCTTCATCTACATCCTCTTCCGTTTCCATAATATTGTCCTCAAGTACATCGCCCTTGTATAGACCCTCTATATACTCCTTCCACCTTTCTGCCTTCCCTTCTTTGCTTAGAACTGGGTTGCCATCTGAGCTCTTGATATTCATACAAGTGGTTCTCTTCTCTCCAAAGGTCTCTTTAATTTTCCTGTAGGCAGTATCCATCTTACCCCTAGTGAGACAAGCCTCTACATCCTCACATTTGTCCTCTAGCCATCCCTGCTTAGCCATTTTGCACTTCCTGTCGATCTCATTTTTGAGAAGTTTGTATTCCTTTTTGCCTGCTTCATTTACTGCATTTTTATATTTTCTCCTTTCATCAATTAAATTCAATATTTCTTCTGTTACCCAAGGATTTCTACTAGCCCTCGTCTTTTTACCTACTTGATCCTCTGCTGCCTTCACTACTTCATCCCTCAAAGCTACCCATTCTTCTTCTACTGTATTTCTTTCCCAAATTCCTGTCAATTGTTCCCTTATGCTCTCCCTGAAACTCTGTACAACCTTTGGTTCTTTCAGTTTATCCAGGTCCCATCTCCTTAAATTCCCACCTTTTTGCAGTTTCTTCAGTTTTAATCTACAGGTCATAACCAATAGATTGTGGTCAGAGTCCACATCTGCCCCTGGAAATGTCTTATAATTTAAAACCTGCTTCCTAAATCTCTGTCTTACCATTATATAATCTATCTGATACCTTTTAGTATCTCCAGGGTTCTTCCATGTATACAACCTTCTATCATGATTCTTAAACCAAGTGTTAGCTATGATTAAGTTGTGCTCTGTGCAAAATTCTACCAGGCGGCTTCCTCTTTCATTACTTAGCCCCAATCCATATTCACCTACTACGTTTCCTTCTCTCCCTTTTCCTACTGACGAATTCCAGTCACCCATGACTATTAAATTTTCGTCTCCCTTCACTATCTGAATAATTTCTTTTATTTCATCATACATTTCTTCAATTTCTTCGTCATCTGCAGAGCTAGTTGGCATATAAACTTGTACTACTGTAGTAGGTGTGGGCTTCGTATCTATCTTGGCCACAATAATGCGTTCACTAAGCTGTTTGTAGTAGCTTACCCGCGTCCCTATTTTCCTATTCATTATTAAACCTACTCCTGCATTACCCCTATTTGACTTTGTGTTTATAACCCTGTGGTCACCTGACCAGAAGTCTTGTTCCTCCTGCCACCGAACTTCACTAATTCCCACTATATCTAACTTTAACCTATCCATTCCCCTTTTCAAATTTTCTAACCTACCTGCCCGATTAAGGGATCTGACATTCCACTCTCCGATCCGTAGAACGCCAGTTTTCTTTCTCCTGATAACGACATCCTCTTGAGTAGTCCCCGCCCGGAGATCCGAATGGGGGACTATTTTACCTCCGGAATATTTTACCCAAGAGGACGTCATCATCATTTAATCATACAGTAAAGCTGCATGCCCTCAGGAAAAATTACGGCCGTAGTTTCCCCTTGCTTTCAGCCGTTCGCAGTACCAGCACAGCAAGGCCGTTTTGGTTATTGTTACAAGGCCAGATCAGTCAATCATCCAGACTGTTGCCCTTGCAACTACTGAAAAGGCTGCTGCCCCTCTTCAGGAACCACACGTTTGTCTGGCCTCTCAACAGATACCCCTCCGTTGTGGTTGTACCTACGGTACGGCTATCTGTATCGCTGAGGCACGCAAGTCTCCCCACCAACGGCAAGGTCCATGGTTCATGGGGGGAAGTGAGAATATGTATGAACTTCAAATGACACGACGAACCGTCTCATTCTGCATATGGATTCAAACCCAGGTGATGCAGACTAAGCAAAGAATTCGTGACTGACGGAAACTAACAGTCATTCCTGACTAGGCATAGAGAGTGATATACCTACATTTTAGATAGTATCAGTTAGTAAATATCAACTTTAAATTACGTAACGTAAACATTTTCAACGGACGGGAATTCCCAGCCAGCATCAAAAAAATGTGTGTGAAATCTTATGGGACTTAACTGCTAAGGTCATCAGTCCCTAAGCTTACACACTACTTAACCTAAATTATCCTAAGGACAAACACACACACCCATGCCCGAGGGAGGACTCGAAACTCCGCCGGGACCAGCCGCACAGTCCACGACTGCAGCACCTCAGACCGCTCGGCTAATCGCGCGTGGCTGCCTATCATCTATTGTCCCTGTTAACCAACTACGAGATATGATAAATACTGAAACTTCCTGGCAGATTAAAACTGTGTGCCGGACTGAGACTCGAACTCGGGACCTTTGCCTTTCGCGGGCAAGTGCTCTATCTGAGGTGCCCAAGCAAGACTCACGCCCCGTCCTCACAGCTTTACTTCTGCCAGTGTCTCGTCTCATTCTGGAAACGTCCGCCATGCTGTGGCTAAGCCATGTCTCCGCAATATCCTTTCTTTCAGGAGTGCTAGTTCCGCAAGTTTCGCAGGAGAGCTTCTGTAAAGTTTGGCAGGTAGGATACGAGATACTGGCAGAAGTAAAGCTGTGAGGACGGGGCGTGTGTCGTGCTTGGGTAGCTCTGATGATAGAGCACTTGCCCGCGAAAGGCAAAGGCCCCGAGTTCGAGTCTCGGCTCGACACACAGTTTTAATCTGCCAGGAACTTTCATATCCGCGCACACTCCGGTGCTGTGTGAAAATCTTATTATGTTAAATATTGCATCTTCACAAATAACTTACTTGCAATGCCGTCAGGTAAAGCTTTGTGTTGGACAGGGATTCGAAACCAGAACCTAATCGATTGATATTGAAGCAAAATTAACTGTGACATAACCGATTTTCTCGGCAGTAGCTAGATGTTTTAACTGAAATGATGAGACGAAACATTAATTTTTTCCTTCCCAGGGCTAAAACACGACACTTATCTCTGTTATATTCTAGAGCAAACGAACGTTAAATATGGGTTTGTTACACCAGCAGCGACATGTGAGCATGTTTGAACTGCAAAAAATATGACGAAGAGTGCAGTGCTGACTGCGAATCGAACCCCACACATATCGTTGTTGACTACATACAAAGAGATCTCAGCTACCGAATTTTTCTCCAGCAGCAGCTCGGAATAATACCCTTAAACTTACAGTGATCTTGCAAATAGTTCAGTGTCTCACTGGGAGTCAAAAACTTCAGATATCGTTAGTGTTGACAACGAATGAAAATACATTAAAAATCAAAATTATTATCCACCAGCACATAGGTGTTCTCATGCTAGAGCTTGATATTAGATAATGAAAACTTTAGTGCCGTGCCAGGATTCAAACCCATTCACGTGCAATATGTGGATATGTCGAGGAATCTACAGTTTTGAACAAACAACAAATTGTAGTCGAGCTGTATTGTCACGAAGGGATCAAATTCCGCGTTAAGGGCAGTCTGAGTTGCATTCCCAGTTCAGAACCAATTTTATCGACATACAGAAGCTCAAATAAAAGATGGAATTAGTGTCATATCACCATACATACCGTTTGTTTCGTCACTAGAAATAAATAACTAGTATAAGAAAAGTTACTGGTGATAGAGTTTCTACATGTCGACACTCTATAACAACAACGACGCTGTACTATTGTACAGATAAAATTTTTTCTTCTGATTTTTCGATAAACTTGTGTAATTGATGTTCTGATTTAATTTCTATTTTGTTTCATGTCATTATGTTAAGAAAACTGTAAGCATGTTTCAATGTGAATATTAATGTTTATGTAAAATGTCAAGTAATATTGTGATAGAATTGAAATGTAACAAATGTTGAGACTGTTGTAAGATGTTTAAAATTTTAACTGTGCGTCTGGTCCATACGTAGGCAATGTGTTAGGATATTGAGAATGCAAAACCTCGGGTGAATACCCGGTCTTTCAGGGAGCGGTAAAAGGTGGATGTCAGGCGAGCGCGGGAAAATGCACGTGGGCACTGCACGGCACAACGGGCTCAGTAGTAGTTGGAGTTTGGCATTGGTTTGAGCAACACATTCTGGAGCGAGGAGGCTCTCCTGGAAGACATAGCTTCACTGAGCCTCGGGTATGCCGTTCCAACGCCCACACAGCATGGCAAAATTCCATAGGCACTAAATGGAAATGTACTGCGACGCTAAGAAGAATTAAAGTGCCGATACGTCAAGAGCCATAGCTGTAGTTGTCTGTGTGCTCTGTGCCTCGCCACCTCGCCGCCCGCCAACCGCCGCATCGATACCATCAGGTTGAAACTTTTAGTACTGTATTAGTATGGATCAGAGAGTGAACTGTGCAGTAGTAACCCAAATTTTACCAGAACTTTCCCATCATTTAATTATCCTCACAACTAACCTACACAGGGTCCTTTCCAAATGCTGTGCAATCCGAGTGTCCCGAAATGAAAATTAAAATTTGTGTTAACAATAATTATTTGCAGAACTAGCTATGTTAGAATGGTGTTTAAAGAAATGTTTTGTTAATGAACCAGTAAATGAATAACGAAGGTCTAACGAAGCTGAAAGATAACTTTAGTATTGATATAGTAATGAAGTTTATTATTTCGAGACAGATTCAAAGACATTTAAATGAGCAGTAAATAAGAGTAGTAACTTATATACTGGAAATCTTGAACGCATAATAAATAAAGTAATCATTTTTTTAATACAGTGATCATAACAGTTTCAGGGTTTTCCCCCCCCCCCCCTTTTTATTCATTTGAATTCTGAAGTGTTCTAAATTGGTTTGACCAGGAAAAGTTAAAGTCAATATAAAAGCAAAATTTATCAGCGTTTTATTTTTATCAAAATTGACTTTTTGTGTGTGTCACTAAACTGCTATTTCTAGGGTAACCTATGCCCGATTTTAATCAGATTAATAGATAGTATAAAGTTTTGTAGTATACATTATAGTGTGGTGTTACGTTTTCATGGTTTTTCCATATCAGTACAGAACGTGAAACTATCAGTTCAATAGATTTTCTGATTCTAAAATTCTACTATATTATGAAGTGTTACCACTTGTTGTTTTGCATGAATATATACCAACTTTTATAGGGAAGAAACTCAGTTAATGCCTAATTAGGCTGGCGACCGTATTATTATTAAATTGGTAGCATCTTCAGTGTTGCTTTTGGTCCATACTGACGTGTAATTGCATTTCGAACTTGCTTGACGGATCATTGTTATTACATTGTGGGTGTAAGTCTGATTTGCCACCATTCACGCACACGCAGTCGATAAATATACGAAAATCCTTTCTCATAAGGTGAACCCCGCTCACTTACCATAGCACAGGCTTTAACGACTACTGTGTCACACGGGGGTTACAGCTCCTCACTTTATTGTGGTTCAACCTAACGCGTACTTGGTAGAGAAGGAATATCGTGTTTAATGTGAAATTCAGACCACAATACCTTCTTCACTTGGCGTAGCCTGAAGAGAATAGAATCTGTCTCTCCCTATCAAATATCATCGGCATAAGTTGGAATCGAACTCACACCATAGGTATACGAACCTACCAGCGATCCAACAAACCACCAAACTCTCTTCTGTGTGATTCATTTTTTTATCATAGCACCGTTGCGCCACACTGGATGAGATTTCTGGCACACAGGCTCCCTGTAGTGGTTTGCAACATGTTCAGTACATTCATTTACTTGGTTGACAGAATCGCCATAAACTAACTGCCTCGGTTACCCAGTGCATAAATTCGACTCCATTTTGGAATCACCGACATAGAATCACGTAACTGCCACCTACACAGAACTGCCAACAGTGTATGATGCAGAGATTTAAATAGGAAGTGTTCCTTTCCACTTGAGCTACTCTATTGCGCTATCCGTTTGTTGAAAACGTCGTGCACTGCAAAAGAAAGGCTGTAACTGACTTTCTCTCGGAAGTCTAGCTCCGGCCATATGCATTATCTCACAGCACTCTGGAATACAGAAGGTTCTGGAAGACTTGTTGTTGACTTCTGAAGGTGCTGTGGTTCTGTGTCAGCTAATAGTGTAATGGTAAGCGTCGGGCACAGTAGATAAGACGTAGCGAGTTCGAGTACATTCACTGCTATAGTTTTAAAAACGCGATTCTGCTGTCTGTTCAAGTTATCAATCTAATAGAATTTCGAACATAATTCCCTTCACTTCTCAACCCACAATAGTCGCGTGTGGAAAAAGGGTTAACTTCTCCGAAATTCTGTTCTTTTAAGTTTTAATAGACAGCCAGGCAGAAGATGCATCTCGAAACTTTTTTATTATGTATGGGGAGAGCGCATCGTGCCAAAATACGTCAGAAAAGTATTTTCTACATTAGCTGCCGTGTGGTAGTGGCATTTTATTCTTCTTCAAACCTTGTTTGACAGCATTAACTCAGAACAAGTTTTCAACATGCATGTAATCAATAAAGTGCATGTGCATTGTCAGAGCCGGCCGCGGTGGCCGTGCGGTTCTCGCGCTGCAGTCCGGAACCGCGGGGCTGCTACGGTCGCAGGTTCGAATCCTGCCTCGGGCATGGATGTGTGTGATGTCCTTAGGTTAGTTAGGTTTAAGTAGTTCTAAGTTCTAGGGGACTGATGACCTAAGATGTTAAGTCCCATAGTGCTCAGAGCCATTTGAACCATTTTGCATTATCAGACTGTTATAGATAACATCAGAGAATTCGTATATATCGTTGATGATTAATTTCCCTCTCATGTTTACTATTGTTTTAACAACACTAAAAGAAACCTTACGAAAATTGTGCACTGTATTATAAGAAATGAAATAAAACTACCCACGATAGCCTTGCGACGAAAGTCTGTTTTAATAAAACTGGGTATCTGTACACAAGCGTGCCTCTATCGGCACGAATTAGTAAAATACTACTCACCTACATGTAGATTGGGTCTGTGTTTAATTGGTATGCTGTGTCACACTCAAGAGGTATGCAAATGTGGCATTTCATAAACAAAGTTATGTATTCCTAGAATCCCAATATTTGCTTCTCAGCAGCGGAAAGAGGCGTTACCTGTTGTGCAGCATTGTAAGATTTTCACCATTGCACTATGAGCCGAAAGTACTTTCTTGCGAATTCCTTATCGATGTTTGATCTGACTGCTTATGGCTCTCTCACAGGCGCTTTTTCACAGCTCAGCACGTTACCACAGAGCTAGGAAAGAGGTATGGGTCTTTACTTCCTCTTATGTGGCCAATAGTGCCTAGAACTCCTAAACCACTATTTAAAGGACGAGATTAGTTGCGATTTCCACGTGCAACGACTTTCCTGGGCTGAAAACGGTAAATTTACAATCTCAAGGTACACCTCAAGCGATAATAACTCAGATTATTCAATCGAATGGCAGGAAAAATTAGTGAACTTTGAGACTTCATTCTGTGCACATCAGAAAGTTACTCGTCGATCACAGAGTTGCCAAACATACCTTGCCTTGTTGCCAAATCTTAGTTACAGTACCAGCAGGAAGAAGACGAACCGATGTGATCCTACAGCCGGCTGGGAAATGACCATAGCTGGCGTCTCAAAGACGATGCTGCTACGGCCTGGAATACGTAATGCGTCTGATTCGCATTTCTGTAACTAGGTTTAGGGACGGCAGCGTAGTTATTAATAATTCTCAGAACTGACTGCAAACTATGCGTCATAAATCAGTAACTCTCATAGTTGTTTTTATATTTCTTTCGTAAGTGTACTCAAAACTAAGAAACTCATTCACGGACGTTTTCGTGTCTCGCCGATAGTAAAGCACAACAAACAAATAAAAATAAAAAAAGGATGTGTGTGTGTGTGTGTGTGTGTAAGAGAGAGAGAGAGAGAGAGAGAGAGAAATAAAAAAGAGTGAGAGAGAGAGAGAAAAATACAGTTTTAAAAAAATTGAATAATGCTATGTAAAGAAATCTTTCATTAAAATGACACGTTCCACATCATTACGAAATGTCATATTCATGATCTATGTAACAAGTACTAATCCAATCTATAAAGACCTTTTCGTAGCTGTTAACTAACCACGAAAGATCTCTGATATACCTAAATTCAGAAGTAATAGAGTGTGCATGCATTTAAAGATGAAGTGCATGATGTGAAGTTCTGTAATGGAGATACGATCCCAACACGTAATCGAATTGTTAACTAAGTAAAATCAAATGTTACGTATCGGTTTTTCTTACCAGCTGCTAGGTGTTTGAACCTAAAACAAGGATACAAATTTTTGTGCCTGAGCGACAATCGAAACGCACACCTACCGTCTTTCTTTATCATCCACGAATATAGCTTAAGTATCAATTGCTTACTCACCAACAGTAAGATGTGTGCGTGTTTGACCATAAATAACGACACCTATTGCGATTGTTGGCAACACATGAACAGACATTAAAAATGCACGTTAATTTTCACTAGTAGGCCGGTGTGCATGTGATAGAGCTTGAAATGAAATTATGAATATTTTTGTACTGTATCAGGATTCAGACCCACATACTTTCCTTTGGAGGAGACCTAGAGAAGAATGCAGTCTTGGGAAAAGGAACGAAATGATTGAACTATACTTTTCCGAGAGATTCAGATCCTCGAAGGAGGAGATATGAATTCGAATCACAGTCCAGCACCAAATACTTCAACGCCTCTTGTTCAATCTAGTACAAGTAAAATACGAGTCCTGTTCCTTTAAATGGCTATCGGTTTATCAAACAAAATAAAACCTTCTAATGTACGTAAGTTTACTCGCGACAGTATTTCTGTTTACCATGATTTCCGCCTATGTAAACCGGCTTTGCCCAGTTGGTAATGAAGGATCGTGATGTTTAATGCGGATTCTGGATTATAACGTCTTTCTCTTGAGGTTACCAGAGATAAATTAAATCTGTTTGTGCCTCTTAAAAGTAGATGCCTGAACCCACGCATTGCGTCTAAGATAGTTCGTTCCACCAGATCACTGTGGCACATTTCCCAGCTCCAGGAGTGTGCTGTAACAGATGATGTGCTTAGCTTACAAGATTAGTCACGGTGTAAAAAAATGCGAGTCTACTAAATGATTAAGTAGAAGCAAGCTTCTGACGCAGAGATTGTGATATCCTCATGTCAGCAGGATGTAAACACTCTTCTAGGTATCATAGCCTCGATGTGAAGCCATTTTGAAATTTTCACTAATTCAGCAAATTTCTTAGTTCTAGAAAATCCACTGTGAAGTGTGAAGTTAGCGGATAATTTGATTATTACCGTCATTATTACGATCATTTTCTTTATACCGCTGCTGGAACACATGTGCTTGAAGATCATTTAATGCCTTTTGGTCATTACAGAAGAAGTTGCCCAAGAACAGGTTCTTTCCCTGTCTATGAAATCCTTTTCATGTCAATATCAAACATCAGTAATTTCTCGTAGGTTACATTAAAACTGAAGTAATTGATGAAGACGTTCCTTGCTAAAAAAAAACGTGCTGCCTTTCTTCATTTACTTGCGCCTAGAAATGGCCGTCGAATACTGCCAAACCAAAAGCCAAGGGATCCTACTGCCTTCCGATGTACGTCGTTGTCAGTTCTTCCATATGATTTGGTGGACGTGACCTGTTTCAAGTTGTGTATGACAGTGATTGATTTAGAAAATCTATTGTTTTCCTTTGCATCAAACAGAAAGATTTTCATTCTAAGCTACCCAAGTTCAAAATTTTCGCAATATTACTTCTAATTTAATATTCGCTTCTATAATGTAGGAACGTATTTCACAGTTGCAAAACCCGCATCATTGACCGAATCATTGACCTTACACTTAGTCGCTGACCATAAATTCTAGCTCAGAGTGACACCAGTTTAAGTAACCTAATGTAGCGAAGACTGTTTGTCAGTGCTCTTTCTCACCGGAAAATACTCAATTCACTCATTGGGCTCCATAAGTACACTGTAACAGTAATTTCTGTGTGCATGCAATGCATATGGATTGTAGAATTTAGTGGTGCTCTCTGACCTAAAAGGGCCCTCTATCATTGCAGGAATGTTTTAGTACGGAAGACTAAAGTAAACTGTGGCGTTCAGTGTATTCGAGGTATTGCATACATTGCTGTATGACACTTAGAACGCTCGTTATAGGGAGCAGAGGGAGACAGTCTCCACAAACTTCCAAGTTTGTAAATAAGTCTCACAAGGAGAGGGTGTAACATGTGCGCTACCGATTTTGATCAAATATTGCATGGACGTTCTAGCTTTCTGCTAGACACTCCTTTGCCCTTGACAAAATCGAGGTCAAAGTTGAGGACGGACAATCGTATTTTCAATGTTGTACACCGAAAGAGCGTCTACAAATAAAACGTTTTATTGGTACGTTATAGGTTCAAGTCGAACGTGGTGGCAAAGTGTTAAAGAGCAAGCCTACGAATACAAAGGTCTGGGGTTCCACGATTTTTATGTGTCATTTTACAATTATTTCCCCTCGGGCAGTGTTTGTTGATGTGAAAAATGTCGAGTTGCACTGTGGTCCGAAAGCCACGTTAAACTGTAGAGTGCCCTATTAACTGGCTAGGTAAGTCAACTCAAAGGTCGGAGGAAAGCAACGGAATACGACCTCCAAGAAGACCCTGCCTATTAAAGCACTCTGGTGTTCAAACCAATCTTCCGACTGACGACTGCATTACTTTACTATGGGTCCCAGAGTTAGTGATCTCCGGGTTATTAACATTTTTTTTTATTTTCATGCTGTAGCTTTGATACCAGTAAACGTAAGTAACCGTTCGAGCACTGTCACCGTTCGAATTGTCATGGTCGTAGACGACGATGCCGTCGACCTCAGTTACAATCTGGGCCATGGCTATGTTTCAATCAAATACCTCTATGTGCCTTTATGTGTATTTCAAGATATACTATTATACACCTGGTACGCATCCAAATTGATATCTGATAGAGCTGTATTTAGCAACATGAATCAGATATGTTTTCCGAGCAATATATCGGACAACACGTCAGTGCAGCGAGATTTCGTTTGTGTGTTGCGCATGGTGCAAGAAATATTTGTGTTTTACTTGCTTCTGTGATAGGTTTCACCCCACTGAATGCAAGCAAGCTCATGAATAGACTGTCAATAATTGGAATTACACAATAATACACTTAAAAGGTGTATTTTTGCATTATGTATCCCGATGAAAATAACTGTAAATAGATTATATACCTACTTGCTTATTACTCGCACTTCTCGACGCTTTCCTCAAAAAATAAAAAGAACAAGAAAGAAAGAGAGACAGAGAGAGAAAACAGAAATATATTTCAAATATCCGCTCGGTGACGCCATATAAAGCAAGGATAGGTAACATCTCGTTGTACTAGGGATATGTATGGCTACAGGGTTCTTTCTTTTCTCTCTGCGAACAACCAGAACAGAATTTAGTAACAAAGTGGTAAGAACATCTATGCAGTGCGCCAACTAAACACTCAGCCTTTCTTGGTTATTTTGTTAATCGTTAACAACTGTCTGTAATGCAGTAAACATCTTGATTACTGATTTGTTATTACTGCCATTGTTTGTTACTCGCGACCTCACAATAGCTTTACTATCGCTCATTCCTGCCGATGCACCTAACAAATGTATGAGGATGAATGGAATGTGGGATGTTTCGTCTTATGGAGCCCAATGAGTGAAATGCGTATTTTCCGGTGAGAATGAGCACGGGCAAACAGTCTTCGCTACATTAGTACTTAAACTGGTGTCACTCTGAGCTAGAATTTATGGTCAGCGACTAAGTGTAAGGTCAATGAGTCGAACGCGGGTTTTGCAACTGTGAAATACATTCCTACATTACAGAAGCGAATATTAAATTTGAACTAATATTGCGACAATTTTGAACTTGGATAGCTTAGAAGGAAAATCTTTCTGTTTCTCGCAAAGGAAAACAATTGATTTTCTAAAACATTCTCTGTCACACACAACTAAAAAAAACAGGTTACGTCGACCAAATCATACTTACATTAGAAAATTTTAATTTATTTGATGAACCGATAGCCATTTAAAGGAACAGGGCTCTTATTTTACTTGTACTTGATTGAACAAGAGCTGTTGAAGTATTTGGTGCTGGACTGTGATTCGAATTCATATCTCCTCCTTCGAGGATCTGAATCTCTCGGAAAAGTATAGTTCAATCATTTCGTTCCTTTTCCCAAGACTGCATTCTTCTCTAGGTCTCCTCCAAAGGTAAGTATGTGCGTCCGAATCCTGATCCAGTGCAAAAATGTTCATAATTTCATTTCAAGCCCTATCACATGCACACCGGCCTGCTAGTGAAAATTAACGTGCATTTTTAATGTCTGTTCATGTGTTGCCAACAATCGCAACAAGTGCCGTTATTTATGGTCAAACACGCACACATCTTACTGTTGGTGAGTAAGCAATTGATACTTAAGCTATATTCGTGGATGATAAAGAAGGACGGTAGGTGTGCGTTTCGATTGTCGCTCAGGAACAAAAATTTGCATCCTTATTTTAGATTCAAACACCTAGCAGCTGGTAAGAAAAACCGATACGTAACATTCTTTTTTTATTTTTATCGCTCTCTATCTCTCTCTCTCTCTCTCTCTCTCACACACTCTCACACAGACACACATTCTTTTTTTTTATTTGTTTGTTGTGCTTTACTATCGGCGAGACTCGAAAACGTCCGTGAATGAGTTTCTTAGTTTTGAGTACACTTTCGAAAGACATTTATAAACAACTGTGAGAGTTACTGATTTATGATGCATAGTTTGCAATCAGTTCTGAGCATTATTAGTAACTACGGTCCAGTCCATAAACATAGTTACAGAAATGCGAATCAGACGCAGTACGAATTCCAAGCCGTACCAGCATCGTCTTTGAGACACAAGGTATGGTCATTTCCCAGCCGGCTGTAGGGTCACATCGGTTCGTCTTCTTCCTGCTGGTACTGTATCTAAGATTTGGCAACAAGGCAAGGTATGTTTGGCAACTCTGTGATCGACGAGCTACTTCCTGGTGTGCACGGAATTAAGTCTCAAAGTTCACTTGATTTTTCCTGTCACTTCCATTGAATAATCTGAGTTGTTATCGCTTGAGGTGTAACTTGAGATTGTAAATTTACGGTTTTCAGCCCAGGAAAAAAATTGCACTAGGAAATCGCAACTAACCTCGTGCTTTAAATAGCGGTTTACGAGTTCTAGGCACGATTGGCCTCGTAAGAGGACACATACCTCTTTGCTGAACTACGAAAAAGCGTATCTTATGGTTCGCAGTTGCAGTCTCGATGACGGTAACATTCTTATTCCTTCTGCTTCAAGCAGTCAGATCGAACATCGATAAGGAAATCGCAAGAAAATATTTCCAGCTCATAGTGCAATGGTGGAAAACTTACAATGCTGCGCAACAGGTGACGCCTCTTTCCGCTGCTGACAAGTAAATTTTGGATTTCCAGGAATACATAACTTTGTTTATGAAATGCCACATTTGCATACCTCTTGAGTGTGACACAGCATACCAATTAAACACAGACCGAACCTAAATCCATGTGAGTAGTATTTTAATAATTCGTGCCTATAGACGCACGCTTGTGTACAGATATTCAGTTTTACTAAAACAGACATTCGTCGTAAGGTTATCGTGGGTAGTTTTATTTAATTTCATATAATACAGTGCACAATACATACCTTCACCGAGGAGTCAAGCAGTATATTGTTCCCTCCTACATATATCTCGCGAAGAGACCATGAGGATAAAATCAGGGAGATTAGAGCCCACACAGAGGCATACCGACAATCTTCCTTTCCAAGAACAACACGAGACTGGAATAGAAGGAAAAACCGATAGTGGTACTCATGGTGCCCTCCACCACAGACCGTCAGGTGGCTTACGGAGTATGGATGTAGATGTAGATGTAGCTGACACGTAGCTACAGCAGCTCTAGAAGTCAATAACAGTTCCTCCAGAACTTCCGTATTCCACAGTGCTGTGAGATAATCCATAGGGCCGGATCTACACTTCTGAGAGACAGACAGTTACAGCTTTTCTTTTGCACTGCATGACGTTTTCAACATACAGATAGCGCAATAGAGTAGCTCAAGTGGAAAGGAACACTTCCTACTTAAATTTCTGCATCCTACACTGTTGGCAGTTCTGTGTAGGTCGCAGTTACGTGATTTTATTTCGGTTATTACAAAATAGTGTCGAATTTATGCACTGGGTAGCCGAGGCAGCTAGTTTATGGCGATTCAGCCAACCAAGTAAATGAATGAACTGAACATGCTGCAAACCATTACAGGGATCCTGTGTGTCAGAAATCTCATCCAGTGTGGCCCAACGGTGTTATGATAGAAAAATGAATCCCACAGAAGAGATTTTGGTGGTTTGCTGGATCGATGGTAGGATCGTATACTTATGGTGTGGGTTCAATTCCAACTTCTGCCGATGATTTTTGATAGGGAGAGACAGATTCTATTCTCTTCAGACTACGGCAATTGAAGAAGGTAAAATGGCATTGTGGTCTGAATTTCACATTAAAGATGATATTCCTTCCCTACCAAGTACACGTTAGGTTGAACCACAAGAAAGTCAGGAGTATCGACATGTAGAAACCCTATCACCAGTAACCTTTCTTATACTAGTTATTTAATTCTAGTGACGAAGCAAACGCTATGTATGGTCACAGGACACTAGTTCCATCTTTTATTTGAGCTTCTGTATGTCGATAAAATTGGTTCTGAACTGGAAATGCAACTCAGACCGCCCTTAACGCGGAATTTGATCCCTTCGTGACAATACAGCTCGACTACAATTTGTTGTTTGTTCAAAACTGTAGATTCCTCGACATACCTCAAATATGACAATCAGTCGCGTTATTATACAAATCTTCATTCTCTTTCGATTTGGTCATGGGTACGTTGCCTCTGTAAAGTTTATCAACCTCCCACGAAAAATTTTCGATCTCAGTGTGCAACCAAACTGCAGGGCTGTCACCAACAAAAGATTTGTAGTGGTTAAGACTGGAGTCACATGACGATACAGTTTGGTATACTGCCACATATGGTATGTGCTTCTCTGTAAAGGTGGTGTGTGAGGCTGTAGGGTCACCTTCACAGTGGGTCACGAGGGCGAGGAGGCATTCAAAGTTGGTGTACACTACAAGCGGGCATCACTCCTGGTGGTGAGAATTCTTGAATTTTATGAATTTGTTGCATTCACTAGGCGTAATAACACGTACTGGGTGTACCTGGAAGCACAGTCTACTAGACAATATCACCTACAGGGTATGTACTCGGACGCTCAGGATGATCTCTGTAATTTTAGTTTCTTTCACAACCCAGGATTGACCATGCAAAATAAGCGTGATCAATTCTATTTTCGACATTAATGCATGCCCTCTTGTTAGCTATATCTTTAGGGAGATTTATATAGCTTGACCCTCCATTTACCGGATCGTAGACACTTGTATGGATGTCCAGATGTAGTATTCTGCTGAGTGTTTTGGCTGAGCCTCTCACTTCCATCTCGGAAAGACGACCCAGTATAGCAGTCAAGGTGGATTTACGAAACCACTCATCTATTGACGTGCTCCGCGTTATCACGCCATTTTCCACCCAAAGATAGTGAAGACTCATCTCTTCAACAGCTGACTCAACTTTGGGAGGGTGCAACAGTTCAATGCAAAGCACTGCATTGCATTTAATGGCGGGACTGACTACCTTAGAAAACCAACAGGGTCGCGGTACCCTCCTGCCTCGTTCACGATCCTGGTGAACGAGATTCGTTCCTCAAAACCGTCAGCAGTCACTGAGTACTCTAACTGCGGTATGGTATCACTGACCTGATGCCTTTCACTAAAAGGATGGGAGAGGGAACTGCCACTAGCCATGGGTTGACTATGATTACTACTAACACGATACTGAGCATGGGATGTGGTCTCCTGTACCTGGTCGGTAGGCGGAGTCAGGGGTGAGTCAGAGCATCCTGGTCTAGCAACAGCAGGTGGAGCGTAGTGTATAACGCTGGCCTGGGACTGCGGATTAGCCAGTTCACCACTGCCACCAATGGCTGAGCGTCGGCGGTCGTCTGGAGCCGCTGCCTGCCGCCACTGCCCCCAACTCCATGAGCGACTAAGGATGGGGCAGAAGGGGGGTGGGAGCCTCGCGATGGCTGGCTCGGTGACGTGCAGGTCCGGACGGCCGATAGCTTCGCCGTGATGGGCACGATGCAGGGGTCAGCTCGACGTGCTGGGGTTTTAATTACAGTGCACCATGCCCCGCCACGTGATATGGCCATCTGAGGCTTCACCTCTGTGAAAAAAAAAAAGCAATAAGCGTTGAGTTATAGAGCATATTTAAATAGACTGATATTGAAAGATGAATGATCATATGAATATTAAATCTATAATAATAATGACCTTGTTTGTCCCAGACCACGGCTCAATCGCAGCAGCCAATCTCTCATCATGGACATGAGGGTTGAATTCCCAATCCACGACAAACTGCGCCTGAACGATTGAATGGCGCTGAATTTGTGCATTTAATTCGTCAAGCCGATCCAAATCACCTGTAGCAAAAAAAAAAAAAAAAAAAAATGGAATTAGAGAAAATGTTTGAACAGAAAAACAGTAATTAAATATCAATAGAATTGAAGCTTATGCAGGAGAGATGGCTCGTCCCCCTGGCGAAGACCATTGTCTAAATTACGCAGCTGTAGCGCATCTGATTCATTTACAATAACAACAATGAAGTATACGTTATATTGCTGTATTATTGTACAATCGAGATATTAGGAAAACAGAAAACAAATTTCATACTCACGTTTTTGAGCTGAAGGGTTGGATTCCCCCTTCCCAGCGCATTGTCCAGGGCGTCCAAGACTGCAGCAAAGAATGCTGAAATGATGAGAAAAAATAAATTCAATTTCACGCATGAACAGAGCGGTGATGTATTTCTAAACGGGGCTTCACGTGTTAAATAACACTGATACGAAAGTAATAAGTTACGCGGAATCTCGTTTAGGCGGGGGCGCTTCCCCTCACCGCTGAAGTTGGCTGAAGATCGCTTCATGGTGATCGAGACACAGGCTGTATCGGAATGAGGGTGAGAACATGAATGCTGGGGTTTAAAGGACCCAGAGCATCGCCCTACGTCACCAAGGCGCTAGCTAATGGGCGTTGAGCTTCTTGCGGTGATCCCAGTAGCACACCTGGCGATTGGAAGCTGAACTAGCCACATGCATCCAAAACCTCGAAGAGACCTGAGTATCTGATAGTTTATGGATTTATAGTGAAAGAATTCAGTACTATTTGAAATACACACTGCATGGTATTGAATTCAGCCTCTGCATTTGGAGTCATTACGAGCTCAACTGCGGCGAATGCAATTAGACATATTCTGGATAAAGGAAGGGAGGTATTTTTATTGCATCTCGCTCAAAGTCTGCGATTTTCGACGGTGAATGTTATATAAGAGAATTCTACGTTGCAAAAGACTAGTGTTTGTTAAAGTTAGCTTAGCTTTGTAAACGCTGAAGCAAATGATTTAGAAAGTATTCAGGTGATAATTTTAGTATTTAGGAGTGGTGTACAGTGGAGAATATGAAATTTGAAGTAGATCTATCGGTTGGCTTATATGAATGATGAAAGTTTAGTAAATTATTTTAACGTGATGCAGGAAACTTTTTATGTAGAAATGTAAAGTGTTATATGTTTCGAACTCTTCAGAGGTGGAGTACGTGTTTAATAGATGCCTTGGTAAGTCTGGAAATGTCATTAAGCGTAGCGAGTGAAGAGCTTTGTCGTCAGATGATAAAAGGTAGAATTGTAGTATTTAGGAAAAGTGTAGAGTGGAGAAGATGAAATTTAAACCAATTAGAGATATCGGCGGCTTTTATGAGCGATGAAAGTTTAGTAAATTACTCTGACGTGATGATGGAAAATTTTTACGTAGAAATGTATAATGTTATATGTTTCGAACTCTTTAGAGCTGGAGTACGTGTTTAATAGATGTCCGGAAATGTTTCTCAAAGGTGAATATCATGTTAATTGATATGTGCAATGGAATAATAAAGCGGTGGAGAAAACTAGCTCCCACTGTAAATTATTATTCTGTCACACATGTAGCAGGATGATGGAAAAAATCTTGAAATGCATAGTTATAAGTTCTGTACTGAAGTGTTGTACCCTTCGAACTCCTTAGAACTGGAGTACGTGTTTTAATAGTCTTTCAATGCTTGGAAATGTTATTAAGCGTACCGATTGAAGGAGCTGTTAAGAGCACCTGAGTGGTTCCCGTTTTGGGGCGTCTGGGTGCCGCCGCAGCATGTGAAAGCTCTGCTGGACTTCGGCAGGTGCAGGCGTGTCTGACTAGCGGGTGAGAGTGTTCTTAGAGAAAGCGAGAATGTTTGTGTCCGGCAGACATCAGCAGGTCTAAAAGTAGGCTAGTCGGTTGTCGTTGTTATTATCAACGCACTTGGTCGCCTGCAACACATATACAGCCGGGCGACAACGTGACATATCGCTAAGCCCTATAGCGGAGAACTAGGTCAGTTCTTTGGTCGTAGGTAGTTGCTCTTATGCAAAGCATTTATTTGCATGACCGTACTCTTCGTATTCATATGTTCAAGTATTAGTGCTCAGCTGAATGAGTGCATGTAATACAGTTATTAAAACACCGACAACCGATGTGTCAGCCTCTTGTGGCGATAACACGAAACTAATGCTGTAGGTAGATAATAAATTTAAACTAGTTATATTTGAACTGAATGAGCTGCGTCTAGTGGATTCAACACAATACTAACTCGCCTCAGCTGCAGGAGTAAGCTCTTGGAGCAAAATTAACGTGCATTTCCCTAGAGGATTGTGGTACTGCCTCTAGTTGCTTAAATAAAGACTTATGTCCAGAGCTGAACGAGTGCATGTAGTACAGCTATTAAAACACCTACAATCGATATCTCAGCCTCTTCTGGCGGTAACACAGCACTGATGCTGTAGGTGGATAATAATAAATTTAAAAAAATTATATTCGAATTGAATGGGAACACAATACTAACTCACCTCAGCTGCAGGAGTAAGCCCTTAGAGCAAATTTCACGCCCATTTTCCAAGAGGATGGTGAACACACTTGATGGCGGTACTGGTTCTAATTGTTTAAATAAAGACTTATGTCCCGTTCCTAGGAAGAGATGACTTAGGTTAGTGGAGGTAACTCAATTGACCTATCTTCCCTCCAAAAGCATTCATCTTGAATGACGTGAATAGCGTCATCAGCTGACGTCACGACCGCCGTCTGGGATAAAGGTACTTGGGGTGACGGCACCCCTGGGGTGACGCCCTCCCTGGGGTGATGCCGCCATCTTTGATAACGGCACTTGGTGTGACATACAGGTCGCCCTACTACTGCCAGTCTCTGTCTGCAGTTGCTTCTATACCAACACGTAAACGCTTCGAACCACTAGCGGTTAAATTATACACTGAAGCGAAGAGTAGTGGTGCACAGGTCTTAATTTGTATCTTCTCATCCACTACACTGTCCATGCAGTATCACTGGCATATTCTGCGATGGTGCGTATGATGGGGTCCAGTACCAACCTGCATCATACCGATTAGGACCCCAGGAGCTGTTTGGGTGTCTTCAACCGACAATAACAGCTTATTGCCCTGCTCCATCAAGCTGGCTAGGTGCGTGACAGGATCCCTGGGTGCTGTCACTCCTGCAGGTTCCAACAGGCTGTGACACGACATGCTGGAGGACATTGCATCTGCTGATGATCAAAGAAGGAAAACCATTGCAAGTGGTAACAGCAGCACAAAGACTTCCTCTTCCTCCTAGGGCAGTAAACACAGCTCCTTCCTATTCTGTTGCTGCTGCTGCTGCAGCTGGGCAGCACTGAATGATCTTGGCTGGTGCCTGATGGTGGTGAGTTACTGCAACTGACGATGCAGAGTTGCTGAGCCTACCTTGTATCCCCAGTGTGTTTGTATGCTGCACTGTTATTGGCTACTGGCAATTTCAAGCACCTCTGGTGGCATAATTGTGTTGGGGGTGTGGGGGCTGCACTTGGAATTTCCTTCCAGAACGACCACGGTTCGAGTCCCGGAAAGGGCATCGCCATTTTGAATTTTCCACCAATTTTTGTGGGAGGGATGGGACGTCAGAACAGCCCTTGGACAAAGATATTCATGACAAAATTTGTAATTCCGAGAATAGGGTAGGTGGGGGGGGGGAGGTAGAGGGAATGATGAAGGGTGGGAGTGGGCAGGGATCCACATGCCAGATGCGGTAAACACATGATGTCATCCAGGGTGGGGGAGGGTGAGGATTGGGGGCTGGGGGTGGGTTGGAGTAATTAATTGTTCAGTTTAATTAATTTGTGTAGCAGTTTGATATCAGTTTGATAGAAGAATTGTCGTGATGCTCCCATTACCCTACTACTTTCGCCTACAGCATATACCCTGTGTACCTGAGGAATCGTTTTCTCACGGTATTCTCTCCCGAGGACCTTAATAGTTTTAAGGGAATGTTGTCTACTCCAAATGCCTTGCTTCAAACATGTTGTCCAGTTCTCTGTCAATCCATTTCAATATCACATTTGTTTTGTGACGTTTTTGTTTATCTACCGCAAAAGTTACTGTCAGTATTAAGATTAGCTGCAACAATTTTTAACCAAACGGATTTAATTACAACAAGAAGTTACCCTGAGATAACCAGTCATTACACTGGGTAGATAATTAAATCATCAACTCAAGAATACGGCCTCCAAACGATTCCCCGTGATCTCAATTAATGGTTTTCAGGTTTTAGTCCACAAATCTGAATATCTTTCATAAGTACGCCTTAGCTGCACCCCTGTCTACAGAAACGCGAATGAAATTCATTTGCGTATTCGTTTGGTCGAGTTGGTGGCAGTCAGCTTGCGATGGTACGTAACGGTTACTGCTGCTAAGTTGCTCTTCTAAACAGCATCCCATACAAGCAAACTAATTGCATCTTCACTTGTGGTTACTCGTACTTTACGTACTTGGGCTCTGCACGGATCTATTTAAAAAGAAAAGCTCTATATAGTCATAGGATCTAGCCGTGCCCTTTAACTCGCTGCAAACAAAAATCCGTAACTGTGATCCTACAGTCAAATAGTCTGTAAATTGGATAGAACTGTGAATTAATAACACTCACAGAAATATAAAATAATAGATAAATGAATAATTTAATAAAAAGGATTCTATTCTAAAGTCTGTAATTGATGTAGACGACAGAGGCTTATGATGAATAATGTTTATTCATAAAATGACAACTCAAATAGATGGAAAGTGATCCTGTGATAATCATGTATAACACAAATACTCTTCTGAAGTGCAGTAAAGTTATGTTGAGAGCGTTGTGAGAATGATAGCAAAATCCCCAAACGAAATAGTCATCAAGGATATGCGAAATTTAAGTCCACTTTTCGATCACAATATACAAAACATTCATCTGCTCAAAACAGTTGAGAGTTCAACATTAGGATTTACAAATTATCATACGTGATGCAAAAAACAGTAACTAATGCTCCGTTTTTTCTCAAAGTCAGAGTGCTACTCTGGGGCACATTCAGACCTCCCTTCAGAAGTTAATGTATGGTAGCGATCGTTAACCCCCAGACTCAATCACCTATATGAGCGAATCAGGAATGTTACTGCAGGCAGGTCTGCCTTCTTCAAGAACTCAACGTCAAAGTGCCCAGTATCGCTCTCTTGAGCTCTTCACTCAAAAAGTCCCTGTCTCCTCTAGACTCCTGTAGTGTCCTTCTACTGTCTGCTGTTCCATAGGCTGAAGGCCGTCCCCACCAAAAATACAAACATGATTTGACTCATCACGGCCACTTCCCGGACTAAATTACTATATTGCAATAATATTTAATAAGGAAAAGTAATAAATATTTGGTCAAATTCAGATCATTCAGAATAACTACAAATAAAGGTTTGTTAATAAAAAAGCTAATATTCTTGCACAAGTGCGCTCAAGTTAGATGACAACGAACTGTCATTAAATTTTGTTTAAAGAATTATTTATGCCTTCTTGACAGAAGTGTCTTTTGGTTATCTTTTAGACTGCGGTGTCCGCTAACATATGGGATTGACCACTTTTAAATTAAGGAAGTTTTTTAATAACACTTACAATCAACATTTTAATATAGTTACTGGCAAAACAATGAACTATTCATTAAATACGTACACAAGTATGACAAAATATGAGGTATACATGCTGTTTCCGTGTTCATTTGCTATACAAAGGCGGAGAATACATGTGTGAAATAAAAAAAGATATAAAAGACGTAATAAAGAAATAAAAATAGATCCAGATGCGTAGCTTTCAGAGAAGATAGTGCAATGCTGTCATTTGAGATATCGTTTGTCGAAATCGCATGAAGCGATTAAAAGTTGGTAGTTCAGAATTTCATTATGTAAATGTTTATTCACTGTGAAGCATTAACTTATGTTGTTTTGAAGAATTGAAATATTGTTTTGCCACTGCACCTCGTTTTACTGGGATCGCAGACGTATTCAGATTTGCGTTAGTATTTGACTGAGTTATTGTCAAATCTCAAAGAGCTGTAACTTCACCACGTTTAACATTGTCTGTCTCTTCACCATTGCTTGTATCACCTCTTGCACAAAGGGCGTTTTAGTAACAGCCGTCCAAATTCCCAGCTTTGGAATGTTCACCATCTCCGACCACATGTTCCTTGCCTTCTCTCTGCAACTGCGCTCGCCTGTGGCGGTCGCGCGATTTTCTCGTCCCGCCGACTCGTACCCAGCCGCCCGCATCTCGTGGTCGTGCGGTAGCGTTCTCGCTTCCCACGCCCGGGTTCCCGGGTTCGATTTCCGGCGGGGTCAGGGATTTTCTCTGCCTCGTGATGGCTGGGTGTTGTGTGCTGTCCTTAGGTTAGTTAGGTTTAAGTAGTTCTAAGTTCTAGGGGACTTATGACCACAGCAGTTGAGTCCCATAGTGCTCAGAGCCTTTTGAACCATTCGTACCCAGCCGCGCAAACAAATTCAGCTGTCCTCAGTACTAGCCCTAGGTGTATAACGCGATATCTGCAAGTTTGCGCCAAGTATAACGATCACTACAAGTTAGCGTTATCCTCTGGGAGGATTTTTGAAGTTTGACCGTGTGTTTACCTAATGGGCAGAGGGTATCGAACAGTAATTTCATATTTATGGCATTTAATATAAAACTGAACAGGCTTTGCTCTGGGAGTAACGAAAGTAGAAAGGTTCATAGAAATGAAACTATGAACGGTCGCCAGCCTAAGTAGGCATCATAATCTGAAACATTATGTTTTAAGAAATATGAATATGAGTTACTAAATTGACTTTCAGTAATACTCCTTTTAAATAGTGCAATGAATACACACGACTGCTGGACGAACTGAGTAGTGGGTAGCAGTAGTTACTATTTACACAAATCAGCAATCATAGGAAATTTAAAAGTTATTTCACTAGAAGTAAAAATAGTTACTGTTGCAATCAATAGCTAAGTCAGCACTATGATGTCACTAAAGATGTCGCGAGACTAAAATTGGGCATAACAAGAGTCCTGGTTTAACCAGCATACAGACACCACAAATGAGGTTAAATAACATTACACAGACACTTTTTATGCTGACATTTTTACGGAAATTCTCCAGATTCCTTTAGCAAAACCAATATTTAGTTTACCTTTCTTATAATAGAAAAGAATATGGTGGGGACCCATTAACTGAAACTGTCTTTACGGGCAAATTCTGTGACTTTTTCAGAAACAATTTGCAGTTTGAAAATATAGATATCTAACCCCGCTTGAAATAATTTATCTGCACATACTTTAAAGCAAGTAATTCAAGTATTAAGTCCAATAAACTTCAGAAAATAGTTCATGGTAAGAATCAAAGCAAAATTACTTTTCATATAGGTTCAATTGTGTGCCTTATTAATTACCTGTCAAGTAGGTATTTTTATGGTAACACTACACACTTTGGTACTGAACTTAAGCTCATTTAGTACAAGAGCAAACCATTAATTGGTTAGAAACGGGATACTCGGTCTCTGAACATTTAGGAGGGGACCCTGCAGTGGTTTCATGATCAGAACAATTTTACGGTTCAAGCACATGTTTATATCACTGGAAACGTTATTGAAAAACACTCACACGAACATACTGTTCATACAATTATACACATCTGAGTTCCTGAAGTTAGCGGAGCAGTGGCGCAATAGTGGTGGCAAGCACGTGGTGGCTACCTGGTCGCACACTCTTGATGTTGAATGCTCTTTATAAAGTCTTCTTGCCCTCGTTTTAGACCCATTCCATAATAACAAGAGCACCATACGACAGCCGCAACCACATCTGAGGCAATTTCAATATAAATTGGCTTTCAAATGCCTCACTCGGCACCCTCGATGTTAATCGTACAACGGCTAGCAACTGAATACGTTACATGCTCACCCAGTAGCCGCCCAGATCGACCGCCAAAACCACCTTAACGCGCGCCAGGGCACTTCCGTAGCGGAGGGGATTCCCTACACCTTTTGTGCTATACAATACAAGCTCCCTAAGCGTGAACCAATTTTTAAAGTACAATTTCTCTTTCTGAACATACATATTTTATAAAGTTTCATTATTTTTAAACATTATTTTAGTTTCCATAATACATACATTACAAACTTTCACTTTCTCCCTGACAATTCAATGACCTTCATTACTAAAGAACAACCACTTCATAGTTGCATACACATAATTACACAGTATAAACTACTTACAATCGATATTGGTGTTACAGGTCGACGAGTAACTCGTCTACATACTCATAACATCAAATGCTCCTTGTCTTTCAAACGCAAGTACAAGATGCTCAAGAAATATCTCATCTGTGGAAACATATCTTTCCTTCCATTAACTAGGGACGGGACAAATCCCAGAATTTGTCAAATTGTAACTCTCCACTTACTGCTTGAAGTGGCACAGAATTGTCCTGCCACACTCACTTGATATTTTCTAGACATTACAATTAAATATTCTGAGTGATTCTCACATAATGGATGACACTGCATTATCAGGTCTACATATTTGAGTCTAGGAAACTCGTTACAAGCTGAAACTACAACCACTCTCGTCTTTTGCATTGGGAATTATCTGTCTTAGCTATCACTGTGACAAACAGGCAGCAACAGTAAAGAAGTCTTTATAAAACTTCTCCCTAATAAGTTTTCTTGCAACCTTAATTCAGTATCCCGTGGAGCCAAAAGTGAAAAACCTGCAGATTTGCACACACGTTGATGTCTGCTTTTCTTGCTACTACAGACGTAATTCTCATTTTTATGAAGAAACAATACTGTATTGACTTAATACTTAATTGTGGCACTGAATAATTTAACTGGATTAAATTTTGTGTCTGCCCCCACTACTACACTCCTATAGTTCCATAGTAATACTGTAACGGTACTTCAGTATGATGGTGGGCTGCATGTAGACAAAAACAGTATATATGCCAGAATTGTGTATTATCTTGCTAATAGATAAGAATTCGAGGGCTCTCATTATGGATACTCTGTTTTATTGTAGAAGACATATGTCACAAAGTTACCATGATCAGTTGCAATTTGTTTGTGTTAGTAAGCGCATACTTTTTAGCATTTTTGGTTAGTTTATTGAACACAACAGATAATCGTGAGAAATAAGTTAATCATCAGCAATATATTCCACCACACTATCTAACATTTTCGGACTTCCATTGTACTAACTTGCTTGTTTAATTTTCTTCAGGGATTTTTTTAATCCTATTTTTTTGGACAGTGCATAAGATTTCCTTGCACAAGGTGTTTTTTTTTACCTTATGGTCTTCTTCACTTACGCCATCTGGATGTTCGCGTTTTGTAATCAGTATCAAGTTGGCTTTTAATTTATTTCATTATGTGTTAGAGGTAGTGCCATTCTTAGCAAAAACAGTTTGAAAGTGTATTACATTAAAAATAATGTTAACAGTGTCTGGTGAGCGGCAAGTCACTTCCAGAGAATGAGCTTCTAAGTAGCTTCTAAGTTCGCACTATGCGTAAGACAGAAAAACGGAAACAGCTATGACAGCTACGGAAAAGAATGTCCACCCAAATAACTCCCCGTCTCTTTATTTATGATTTTTGGGTTGCAGTTAGTACATCTGGAAATTTTTTGTAACAACATTTTAGGCCAAAATCATAGCTACGGGAATGTGAATAAAACTCAGTGGGCTACAGAAGATACATTCCGGCTGCCAGTCAATGCAGTAGCAGCCACCACCGCTGCGTCTTCAAATAACGAGCTCTCTAATGAATGCTAACCAGCTCAAGAAACACATCGGCTGGGCGAACGTGTTCTGACGTCACTAGTCTAATGGAGAATTGGCAACGTTTTAGAATACTTGTCTCAGCAATGTTACCGTTGATTTACTCCCCGGAGTGGTTCAGATTTATCCTGCTAAATTCACTTGACACTGCCTTCCCGCCGGCCGTAGTGGCCGAGCGGTTCTAGGCACTTCAGTCCGGAACCGCATTGCTGCTATGGTCGCAGGTTCGAATACCGTCTACGGCATGGATGTGTGTGATGTCCTTAGGTTAGTTAGGTCTAAGTAGTTCTAAGTCTACGGGACTGATGACCTCAGATGTTAAGTCCCATAGTGCTTAGGGCCATTTGAATCATTTTGTAACGCCGGAAATGCATATCCTCCTATTTCCATCTATTGTACCATAATTTTTTCTTTATTTTGTTACCTGAAGATATAACATTTCTGTGTCTTTATATATTGTAATTTTATGTCGATGAATAATTGGTTTGTTTTGTAAATATTATTTGTATTTTACGCTGGGTCTTGCCTAGGGAAAACTATGCTATCGAACGAATACATCGATAGGTCGTGTGAAGAACGAAAGTGTGTAGGATCTTTGGGAGTGTTAACTCTGCCGCGTGGAGCGCGGGCAGCGAGAGGGAGTCTGGTTGGAGTAGTGCGATTGAGCAGGTGTGTTGTGTGACGCTCCCGCAAGTTGCCGGGCTTTCGGGGTTTGGCAGCATGTAATTGCGATCGACTGGCTATGGTAGTTTCTAGCACGGTGTCGCGGACGGGAAGCATTAGCTGGCACACATCAAGAGCCCGTTTCGCCTGGTGACCGTGTCGAGAAGAAGGCGCGCCAGCATCCAGCTTCTGCAACAGCGACGGCCGACAATGAGTGACTGTCGCCACCTCCTCGATCGACGACTTCAAACCTTCAATCATCCAACAAGGAAGACTAAAAGCACGTAAAGTTTCAGAACTGTATGGCAGACCTCAGCTTTTAAAATTGTTGCATCACAAAATTACAGCAACTTAGCATGAACCTTTGTTGCTCATTGTCCCAATTGCATTGCCAAGCAGGGTCCTTTCCTTTTCCGAAATGAACCCGAGTGTCGTTGAAATTCAAACGCCAGCATTAAAATAATATAATTCAATTTCACTGCCTTAATTTCAAAGTTCAGTTAAAGTATTCATAGCTGGCTACAATATTTAGATTACACAAGCACAAATTAAGAGTGCGAGTTTTGTTACCGTATTTTAGCTTACCTGTGACTGCAGCTCAGCTTGGTACGTACAAAATTTTACTATTGTTAATTGTTCAGAATCATTTAATTCAAGTTCAAAGTTAAATCTCTTGTTTCTAAATTGCGTAGAGTCAAGTTGCTTTTGAAATGATTGTTGAGGTAGTCCAAGACTAACCGTATTCTGCTGGATTTCGATGTGCTTCAGAAAGAAAGCTCACTATTAACTTCAGTCACTAAATTAACTTTCGATTTTCCGGTTTTATTAATTCTTTTGCTAAATTAAGTCAGAGTGTAGCGAAATTTATTACTTCTGACAAACTTTCAGTTTTCACACTACACGTGTCAACCTTCAGTTGCCACGCTTCTAGTGCTAATTATATGTGTAATAACCTTTCTTTTTCAGTTACTATAGTAATTGTCCATAGGACTGGCGACCGTAATTTCCCCCAAATCTCAAATATCTAATTACCACTAGTTAATTGTTAACGTAACGGCCCCACACTTACTTTCTTTATTAACTTTACCCCTTTTCAAAATTAATTTCCACCAGTTTCATTTGCATTTTTCCTTTCATTTAGATGTAACCCTTTCCTCCCTCTTTACCGACAGATTAACTTCGGTGACGATTGCTTTCCCAAATTTCCATTAGGTACACGCGGTTTAATTTTTCACTGTCATTAAGGTCGATAAGTGAGGGGGAGGTTACAATTTGACCTGCCTTCCCATTTCCAATAAATAATCTGAATGATTCTTACATGACGTTGTGGCGTTTATGCCACATCCCTGCCTGCGTGTATTACATTTTTTGTTGCTACGTCTCAATTCGCAGTGTAGGAAGATTTTGTTACGCCAGGGTGGCGGGTACGTAGGGTCATAAGGCAGACTTGTAACACAATTATCGACTATGAGTAGTTAGTACAGTGTAATTATGTGCAGATATCTAATAAGTGTTTATTATTTGCTCGTTAAGTTCTTTGAATTGTTGGAGGGAAATGGAAGTTTCTTATGTATATTTTGTTTAACTTAACAGTGTGCTTAAATAATGAAACTTTGTTAAATATGTTTGTTTCTGAAAACAAAATTGTATGTAGAAAAGTGGTTCATTCTTAGGGATCTTGTATTGTGAGATAGAAAAGACACAGGGAACCCCCTCCATTATGGAAGGGGCTTGGCATGCGAGAAAAGGCGGAATTGGCGGTCAATTTGGGCGCCAAGAGAGAGAGCACGTTAGACAGCCAGTGGCCAGCAGTCGCATAGTCAACACCGCTGGTGCCAAGTGAGGCATTCTGAAACCAAATCTATGATAGAATGGACTGGGATGTGGTTCCGGCTATAAAATGGTGCTCTCGCATTTGGAAAGGTTCTAAATATGATGAAAACGTCCCAAAGAAGAATTAAATAGAGCTTAAAACGGCCAGAAGGACAGCCACCACGTGGTTGTCACCTCTATTGCACCACTGCTTCACCTACTTTGGAAAACAGACATGTATGCCACTATGAACCAGTGTGCTTGTGTGTGCTTTTGCAATAATAATTCAAGTGTTGCAAAATTTGTGTTTGAGCTTTGAAACCGTCCTCCTCATGATACCAAGCAGGGTCCTATCCTAAAAGTGATAAAATCCGAGTATCTTATTTATGAATAAACGCAAATTTGTTTCTATTTAAATGTGCCTAACTTTCAGTTTTAAAGTATATAAAAGTTGCTAGTTAAATCATTTGTTTCACAGATAAAGAGAGAAGTACATTGTTTTAATCTTGTTAAAAGACTTTATTTTGCTTTGAATTGCTACTACTTTGATTGTGCCAAAAGTTTTGTGTTAAAGAGAATAAATGTTATTAGTTAAAACTACTTGCTTCACAAATAATAAAAGAGTCACATAATCTTGAACTTACTGAAAACTTAACTTGAACCTGAATTTATTTGAGAAGCTAAATAGGAATATTGCTAGTGTAAATTGTTGTAAAGTGTTGAGGGTTAATTAATCTTAAGTGGGGTTGTAGCTCAGCATTTATGTGATGCAAATTGTTTTTGAAATGTGTGCATAGTCTGCTTATAGGAAAAGTGACAGTTTATGGGTACCCACTTTAATCTTTAGTAGTATGAGAAAGTTAATTTAAATATGGTTCTTACTAATGAAATTTGAAACATTTTCACAGTAGAGTGAACAGGAAATGTGTTGGTACAGTGTTATTTAAGTGCATTTTGGTTATTTGGGTATTAGTTAAATTAGGACTATGTTCACGCTCAATTTTGGTCTTGTGATGTCTTTGATTACATCTTGGAACTGAATTGGTTAATAAGTTGAGATATTAATTATTGTTAACAGGAGTAAAGTTTCATTTATATTTCTGTGATTGCCAATCTATGCAAATGATAACTACTGCTATCCACTGTACAGTTCGTCTGGTAATTGTATGTGTTCTTTGCACTTCACTAAGAGAGAAATAACGAAAGTTCTTTCGTAAAATTATAGTTACATTCTTTGAACTTAATGTTTCCACATTATTATGCCTAATTAGGCTGGAAACCTCTTTTTGATTTATTTACGTAAATTTTCACTACTTTCATTATTTTCTAAATTATACTCTTTCTGCTTTCTACTAATTACCACAGTACGAAGTTCGCGTTCGATACCCTCTGTTCGTTAGGCTAATGTACGGTCAAACTTCTCAATATTCCTCCAAGAGGGTAACGCTGTACTGTAGGTTTATGTCATATTTGGCACTTAACTATTCCGCGGTTACGTTATAGACTCATCGAACGATGGGTCAGGGGGTCAAATAGCGTGAGAACGAGCCGTATCGCAGTGGAACAGAGAGAGACAGTAGGGATTCACTTACAACGCTGGGCGCCAACAAGCGAATCTTCTATTACTTATATTTAGTACTTAAATATTAACAAACAGCTCCAACCTTGCTGCTGATGTTACTTGTTAATAATAATGTCAATATCACATCGGGGAATGATAATTAAAAATTTTACTTACCATCAGTCCTTACTGATGGAGAGGTTGGACCACTTACAAATGTGCCCTGGGAGGGCAGGCACCAAACTGCTAAGATAGCTCACCACTGGTCTGCCATCGATTTTCGAGGAGGTATTACGTGAGTCTAAGTATAAAGTTTGATCTCATGCAAAGACGGTACAGTTTGCTTAAAAATTCCTCGGATGGCGTACATGTGCGGTGTTATGTTGACCCAAGGAGTTACGGTTAGTTTCCGAGGGTGTGAAATGCAGCTCCGAGTAAAGACGGAAATAATTGCTGAAGTTTGCTCGGAAAACTCGAACTAGTGAGATCTCATCTGGATTCTAAGATCTTGTGAAGCATTTTTTTTTTCGGTGCTCGAGAACTAATAATCAATGACCGGGAACCTTGTTATGAATATTAATGTTGGACTGGCTCTAGAAATCGCTTTACTAATTTTGCGATTGTAGAAATGAACCAAATTAGTTGACATCCTAAAATTTACCATTCTCATTGTGGGTAGCATTTAAACGTACACACTTGTCTCACTGTTATGCCTTGTTTATTGCACAAGCGTTAGAGCTCGCTACCGGCACAGAAGGAACCAACTGGGGCGACGTCTACGAGACGTGAGGTAGACAAGTTGGCTACAATTCAGTTACTGGAAGTTGAGGGGGGGGGGGGGGGGCATTGGACTTTCAGGTGGGCGGACGCATTGGACTTTCATCATCAGTAAAACACTTGTAGCATCATTGTGCGCCCCCGTGTACATCTTACGGCAGACGATATTTGGAACGTTCATTTTCCTGTCTTCTATGATAGTGTTACCAGGTATACCATAGGGATATGAAATTTAAGATTTCATTCGAGGAAGTATGGTGCACATAGAGTCATCAAATAATCTCACATTTTACGTTATCTATGTTATCAGTCTCTGTGTCAAAGAGAGCATGCTGCAGGAAGCACAGGTTCGCTACCTAAGTGGTAATAAGCCGCTATGTGACAGAGAACATGGATTAGTTTCACGTTCTAATCTCAGTGGGGGGCTAAATACTTTGTCTCATTTTTTCTTCTTTCTTTATCACACCACAGGCTTCCAGATCAAAGTCAGTAAGGAAATCTTCTCTGTCGCAAGTCCTCTTGCAATCTCGATTTAACACTTCTAGATTCAAAGCTGAAATGTTTAAGAAATTACGAAACTGCACCGTAGTGGGAACTTACGTTTTTATGTCCATATCGACATAATTTTTACTTTTTTTGTTTTATGAGCACACAGTTCAATTGACAACTTGTGGTATTAAATAATTTTTAACTGTATTTCTTCTTGGGTCTACTATCACTGCCAGGTATACTGTATCAGTTTTTGTGGTAATCCCGGAATGCTTTCTAAGCAGGACACAGGACTTCATGTAGACACAGACCGCAACAGGGACAAAAGAGCGTACATCTTAATAATTCGTCATGCTCGCAGCCATGTCGAGTTACTGATGTTATTTCTTTTATTAAATTAGGCTTTCGTCTTAATGGTATCTTGGTAAGTTATAATTCATTTTTATTAGAACAGTGCATATTTTATAGCGCTTCTCGTTGGTTTATTGAATATTAAACAAAAACATGTATGAGAAATTAATCATCAGCAGTATATTCCTTTACATTAACTAAAACACATTGATGATTCTCAAACAGGTTTTTGATTCCACGCCTGGAGAAAGCTACTGGTTTGGTGATACAGATGTCGCCAGTCCAAGTTTAAAGTGCGTTTTGGCCATAAAACTTTTTCTTGGTGGTTGTTCGACAAGGACCGAGAAAGGTGTAAACGCATGCAGGTGCTAGATCAGGACAGTTACTGCGGTGAGGATTGCTATTCAGTCAAGTTCCTGGATAGGTTCTTTAATGAATAAAATCGGCAGGGTGCAGACGGGCGATTTGCAATAGCAACGCTTGATGCAAATGCCTTGCATGCTTTGCTTCCGTTGTGACCGCAAGGGCGTAATGCCTTTGAAAGAGCACAGTCGACTTCCTTCCCTATATTTCCCAATTGTGCCTTCTGCTTTGTCTCTAATGATCCCGGAGTTAACAATTAACGCTTAATCCTAGCCTTACATTCTATCTTCATTCCCCAACACTGTCCACCAAACGCAAAAGTTTCACGATGGTTAAATGGTAGCAGTTCATGGCATTTGCCATTAATGTAGTGGACCATATTCTTAAACCACAAAAACGTCATTTATAATAGATGATTGGTCTTCCCGATAATGTGGAATAATTACTGCCAAAAAAGGCCTACTTGTAACAACTTTTTTCAGTTTCACGTTTTGTTTTCTAACGACTAAACAACAGTCTTTCTAACCTAGAAATCTACAACGTTCAGTAAGTTAAAGCAAGAACAATTTGGAATCTTAAATAATGAATGTCCTTGACAGATACAGTTACAGCGACGTGCGGGACAATAAACCAAACAAAAACTCTACGAACTTATACAACAACCTAAGTTTATCATGTAAATTTGCCACGGTAGTTGCATACATCAGTATTCTTCACATAATGTGCTGCATAGAATAAGTAATTACGCTCTTGAATACACAACCATATGAAGCGAAATGTAGTTTAAAACAGTAAAGGAAAGAGTGTGCTCGATATCAGATCTTCGCATTTACATTGCGCTACATTTACCTGTAGACCATAAACGCATACAGAACCGCAGCATCTAAGGTTGAAGGCAACCCTTCCTGGAGAAATAAAGGCTGTACGTGCAGCTGGACGTTATGTGATTTTGCTTCAGAGAGTATAAAATCAAGTCGAAAGTACGTATTGCGTAGCGCAGGCGGCTCGTGCATATTGATGTGGACGAACAAGGAAAGGAATGTTTTGAACAACTGTTATCAACTTGCAGGGCTTCAGAATTCTCATCCAGTGTGGAGGACAGACCCTACGTTACGACAAAATCAGGAACAAGCTGTATGTGTAGTTTGCTGGTCTATTGGAATAATTTTAGCTGTGTATGCACAAGGTTTAGGTTCGAGTCACACCTCAGGCGACAATTTTTAACAAGCAAAGAACAGACTCTCTTCACCTCTGGTAACGTCACTTCATGGTTCCATATCCACATTAAACATGATGCCCTTTCACTACCTACTGCAGGAGAGGGCTGTAGATTGGATCACGACAGAGACGGAGGCCGCGGAATCTACAAACTATTGTCAATAGTACGCAATTTTTTATTATTAATGAATCTGTTGTCGTGTAGAGAACAGGATAATTATTTCGTATTGCATTTGAACTTGAGATGATGAAAATATTGGTTCTGAAATGGGAGTCTAACTCAGATTCCCCATTTATCCGGATTTGTCCCCTTCGGACAACACTGTTCCAGAGTTTCGTTGTTTCTCCGAGATTCCAAATTCCACAAGTTCTCCATGAAATGCACGCGTCTGGGTTCGTATACTGGTCGGGCACAAAATAATTTCCATCGTGTCGTTTCACATTGTAGAATGCACACACCTGGCTACAGGTGATAATTATTTATTGTTTTTAACGTTCAGTCGTGCTTTGTCAAGGGTAACGATTGTATGTGATTTCGACTCTGAGTCACACACAGAAATTTTTATCATGTTGTAGTCAATACTGAAAAATAATTCGATAGTTGGCATCTCTTCATGTGTAAAGAACCACAATGATGTGTGCAGGTTTCAAAAAATGGCTCTGAGCACTATGCGACTTAACTTCTGAGGTCATCAGTCGCCTAGAACTTAGAACTAATTAAACCTAACTAACCGAAGGACATCACACACATCCATGCCCGAGGCTGGATTCGAATCTGCGACCGTAGCGGTCGCTCGGCTCCAGATTGTAGCGCCTAGAACAGCACGGCCACTCCGGCCGGCATGCAGGTTTCGACTCCCAGTAAGAACAGAGCATTTTGGCACGTTATTTCCACTTCAGACATTTGCACATCTCACTACTGTTGAAATAAACCGATGTTTAATATCTCTTCGCGGCTAGGAAACAGTGACGATAGTTTCCGACTTCAAATCCCGGTAAGTATTTCAATTTCATTATCTCACTGCTGTTGAAAACTTTCGATATCTAACATATGATTGAGCTTGGCTAACAATCCAATTTTGGAATGCTATTTATTGTAAAATATTTGAGTATACTAGAGTTAAAGACTGTCTCATCTCTAATAACTGGTTTTTCTGATATATACCTTATCTTGGTATTAAATTTTATCTACGTAGACTGATAGTCAGACAGAGAGGTCTACACTAGTCATTTCTTGTAGTAATGACTTTGTATAGTCAAATGACTGTATCTGAAACAGAGGACCTGCAACCCAGTTACGTTAGATGGATTGCAAATAAATCAAGCGGAACACAATTCAGGTCGTTCGGATAATTTTGACTATGGTATTACATGAGTAATATAACAGTAATAATAATAATAATGACTATATGTACTGTAATTGATACATTGAATTTAAGAAACGTCAGTCTTATTAACATTAAGGAATTTTCTCGTTACATTTCTGTCGAATGTGAGTAGTCACATCTAATAGAAATGTATGACAACAATACAGAATGAACCAATGGGGAGAACAAGTCACATCTAATAGAAATGTATGACAACAGTACAGAATGAACCAATGGGGAGAACAAGCTGATTGGTCGGAGGAAGAAATTTCCTGCGACCTGCAGCAGCTGAGTTTTCTCAGCTTAGATGGTTCTCGAAGATTATGCCAATGTCTTTTGCTGTTTTTTGAAGTGGAGTTGGATACCATGTAGAGGTATTGGAGAATCTGTTTCACGAAAATTTAACCTGATCAACTTTAGATGAGATATGAGGGTGGCCTGTGACTTCTTTGGGCTTAGCCTAGACCCAGGATTTGTTCCCATAGTGATATCAAACAATGGTCATCATTACTACCTCATATGCCAGCAGCTATATTCTTATGGCTGGCGCTTATGTATAATTGGCATCACCAGCATATACATGGCAGTTACGCAAGTGAACCACAAATAAAATACCATTGATCGACAATGAGAAAAGCAATGGACCAAGGACGGAACCCTGAAGGACTCCGTTTTTCAGCATAACATCTTCCATCTTTTTCTGAGGTATTATACTGTTTGAGAAATTCGGTTGTTACATTTTAATAAGTAATATGTCGAAATAAACTACATCAAAAACGTTTCTGAAGTCAAGCAATGTGAAAATCGTTATTACACGTATGTCCATGCCATTTCTGATTTCTGTCACTTTACTTAATGTAGCTGCTGTAGTATGGTGTTTTCAGGAACCTCACTGATATTTATTGTGAATATTATAGGTTGTTCTGAGGTAATCCGTCAGCTGCTCACGAGCAATCTACTCGAATGCTTTAGATTCTTCAGGTAATATGCTGATTGGCATCTAGTCAGTTAGTGACTTTGTGTTGTCGTTCTTGGGTATTGGCTGAATTAAGCTTCGTTTCCAATGAGTAGGATATGTACCACCAACGAAAGAGAGACTGAAGATGCCTGTGAGAACTGAAATAATGGTACTGACTACGTTTTTAGTCATACCTTTACGCATCATTTCTTACTGCAACAGATGAAATTGTTGAGATTGCCTTTCGTACTCAGGATAAAAGCATGTTTAAAGAAAAATGTGCCTGTTAATAAAATTTTATCTTGTGGCTCGTAAATTATCGCAACTTGGAAATTGACTATCGTTGAGAAAATATCGTTAATTTGTAAAGACTTGTAAACAGATTTTGCGTTTCCTATGCAGGAGCAGTGAAGTTTTCTTCTATAGACTAGTTCTGGTGATAAAATATCAATATGTCAATATATGGATAATTTTCCAAAATATATCTATACATATCGGCGATATTTTTCTCACCTATGTATCGCTATAGAAATGGCAATATCGAGTGCCGATATTTTCATTTTATATTAATTTTTTCACAATTTTCGATTAATTCTTTAAATTGTTCTTCTAAAACTGTAATACAACGTAATTTTACTTTCACTGTGTGAAGGAGTGTTACTACTTTTTGAGATTTCATCACGTCCAGTCTTTCTCTTTGATTGAGTGCAGCAAGTATAGATGGTACAAAGTAGTAGTCCGACTGCTCGGGGGGGGGGGGGGGGGGTGTCGGTGTGAATGGAATAACAAGATATCCGATGTGAAGGAATAGCACAACAGTTGATTTACAAACAATTTTTAACGCAACTAGTGTGCTATCTATTCACATCAGCATTCTTCAAAAACAGTTGCTGAAACTGATGATCAAAAATTTAAAAGAGGAGATTGGTCTTTGCGGTGGGCGAGGCGTGTGAGGAGAAATGCTGACATAATTGGCGCTCGGTGTTAGCAGCAGAAGCCTAACTTCACCACGCAATTTTGACACTACAACTTCTAGGTCGCTGGCGTTTGCAGAAATGAAAAATACAGGGAAGCCAACATGAAGTGTTCCAGACAAATCCAATACGTGACGAAATGGAACGATGGACCCATCGGACACCTTTTATTGTGCCACTTACCAACAGTTACCATTGTTAGCAAAGTGGTTATCGCCAGGCGTGAAGGTGCAATGTCTTCCTTTCAGTTCTTGCTCCAAGAAGAATAAGCAGGCTGCTAGCTTATTGATGTACAGAACATCTAATAAAAGATCAGTACTTAAATATACAGCTCTAAAGCTGACAGCATATTTGCAATGTGCAGCCGATATCTTTTTCCTTTTCTTTTTTTGCCGGTACGTAGATACACTCCTGGAAACGGAAAAAAGAACACATTGACACCGGTGTGTCAGACCCACCATACTTGCTCCGGACACTGCGAGAGGGCTGTACATGCAATGATCACACGCACGGCACAGCGGACACACCAGGAACCGCGGTGTTGGCCGTCGAATGGCGCTAGCTGCGCAGCATTTGTGCACCGCCGCCGTCAGTGTCAGCCAGTTTGCCGTGGCATACGGAGCTCCATCGCAGTCTTTAACACTGGTAGCATGCCGCGACAGCGTGGACGTGAACCGTATGTGCAGTTGACGGACTTTGAGCGAGGGCGTATAGTGGGCATGCGGGAGGCCGGGTGGACGTACCGCCGAATTGCTCAACACGTGGGGCGTGAGGTCTCCACTGTACATCGATGTTGTCGCCAGTGGTCGGCGGAAGGTGCACGTGCCCGTCGACCTGGGACCGGACCGCAGCGACGCACGGATGCACGCCAAGACCGTAGGATCCTACGCAGTGCCGTTGGGGACCGCACCGCCACTTCCCAGCAAATTAGGGACACTGTTGCTCCTGGGGTATCGGCGAGGACCATTCGCAACCGTCTCCATGAAGCTGGGCTACGGTTCCGCACACCGTTAGGCCGTCTTCCGCTCACGCCCCAACATCGTGCAGCCCGCCTCCAGTGGTGTCGCGACAGGCGTGAATGGAGGGACGAATGGAGACGTGTCGTCTTCAGCGATGAGAGTCGCTTCTGCCTTGGTGCCAATGATGGTCGTATGCGTGTTTGGCGCCGTGCAGGTGAGCGCCACAATCAGGACTGCATACGACCGAGGCACACAGGGCCAACACCCGGCATCATGGTGTGGGGAGCGATCTCCTACACTGGCCGTACACCACTGGTGATCGTCGAGGGGACACTGAATAGTGCACGGTACATCCAAACCGTCATCGAATCCATCGTTCTACTATTCCTAGACCGGCAAGGGAACTTGCTGTTCCAACAGGACAATACACGTCCGCATGTATCCCGTGCCACCCAACGTGCTCTAGAAGGTGTAAGTCAACTACCCTGGCCAGCAAGATCTCCGGATCTGTCCCCCATTGAGCATGTTTGGGACTGGATGAAGTGTCGTCTCACGCGGTCTGCACGTCCAGCACGAACGCTGGTCCAACTGAGGCGCCAGGTGGAAATGGCATGGCAAGCCGTTCCACAGGACTACATCCAGCATCTCTAAGATCGTCTCCATGGGAGAATAGCAGCCTGCATTGCTGCGAAAGGTGGATATACACTGTACTAGTGCCGACATTGTGCATGCTCTGTTGCCTGTGTCTATGTGCCTGTGGTTCTGTCAGTGTGATCATGTGATGTATCTGACCCCAGGAATGTGTCAATAAAGTTTCCCCCTCCTGGGACAATGAACTCACGGTGTTCTTATTTCAATTTCCAGGAGTGTATTTTTTTCTGTCGATATGTAGATAATTCCTTTCGGTGTATCAAAGGCCAACAATACTTTTTTAAAATTTCGGTATATCGGATTCCCGATATTTTTTAAAAATATCAACAGTCCTACCACACACCTGCAGGATGGCGTAGTGCACGTTTTGCTTTGCCATGTTTCGAAGTTACCTGTATGCTTCGCATAGTTCAGGATTCAGGAGTTTGATTTAGCTTGAATCCTATATGTCCATAATCACGTTTATATATTATCTGACGTAGTTTTGTAGTCATCCATGGAGCAGGTACTCTGCCTGCTTTGACACAATGTTTAGGGGACTTAATCGTCTGATGTCGGCTTATTGCATATTTCCTTATATACTGCCACAAATTATATGCCACTAATTAGAATTAACCAATAGACGGAAGGTGAGAATTCATGGTTCCGTCTATGTCATGTTCATCAGAAACCAATTCCTACACACATCAAAAAAATTTTGCATCACTTCGGTTCCGAGAGTTCCGGAACCTGCACACAAAACTGGAATAGAGATCAACATGTGTGTGTTTCAGCCATGGTCGTTTCGGTGGGAAATTGAGGGATACGATAAGAAACCTAAATGAAGACTGCCAGAGTTGGATTTGAGTCCTGCTTCTCTCAAATACGTTGCATCTTTTTAGGCATACCTCACGAAAAGACCACCAACATGATATCAGAGAGATTCTAACTCACATGAAGGCTTACGAGCAATCATCCTTCCAGTGAACTAGAATAGCAATAAGAGGATGTGACACTAATACACAAAGTACGCTCTGCCATACAACGTAAGATGGCTTGCGGAGTATACATATAGATGCTGAAAGTCTGTTTCATTAGACCGCATTGTTTGGTAGGGGTTTCGATTTTAACTCACATAGCCGCCTAGCAGTATAATGTTTACAATAGGCATGCTGCAACCTCAACCAAATATGGATGGTGAACGTTGTTTCCACCAATGTCCTTCAATCTAGCTTATTTAGTGATGGACACGTACCTAGCCTTGGACGTTAATCTCCCGCTGACGATAGAACTGAGACAGTGAATGCAATAGCTGTGTATCTAAGAATCGTAGAATTGCTTATAACGTGGCTGAGTGCGCGCCGCAATGTGCGTGGGTCGTGGGTCACGGACCTCGAACCCTGGCTAGGGGAAAGCTGCGTTCCGCATTTAAGCAGCCTGCATTTGCAACACTCCGTGCAATCCGTTCCGCTGACAGCATCCTCAGCATGGTGTCTCGCGGTCACTCCGCTCACTCATGCACTTCTCTTATTATAAGAGAACCAGTCACAGCGTGCTTACAACAGGATTTCAACGACTAGGAGATACACATGAATCGGGAAAAATGTAGGACTTCCAGTGATGTGCGATAACTCTATATAGAGACTACATCAAGGTCTACTGTAAGCATTTTCTTCGTTAAGTAAGTTATATCGTCCTTTACACCGAGGAAGGTGTACCAATCATAGTATCCTCTTCCTGTGATTGGATACAAGTTTGATTTTAGTTTTTTAATACATTCATTTTGCAAAATACACACATAGACTCTTGGATTAAAACGAGAGAAGTGTTGATGATAACGATGACATGACATATTATATTCTTTAAGCATCTCGGTTTTAACTAATTTCAAACGAAAAAATTATTGAGAAGCCTAAATCGTGTGCTTTGCGATTGCAGACCAAAGATCAGAGGCAGCCACATAGTTATAAACAAGGTCTCCTGAATCTTTATCGTAAAGAAGCAGGTGGCATAAAATAATAAACAGAGTACTTTTAGATAGCAGTTGTTCAAATGGAGACAGCAGATCACAATCTGTGCACTACAACTTATCAAAAAACTCTGCTTCTCTCTCTCTCTCAAATATCCACGCCGCGTATTTACTCTTCAGTTTACGCGACGTAAAGTAAATCTACGTAAAAAATTAATAGGACTGAGATCCCGCAGTCAGGTCATTCGCGTGACCAAACTTTCCACGATAATCTGTAGTTCAGGTGCTCAGCAACATTAATGTCGAATCAGCTGGTGCTTGATGGTATTGAAGCTACATCCTCCCGCTGACAACAAGAGTTACAGTCTTCAGCAAATGGCACCATTTCTAGACTCTCTCCAGCTAAAGGTGTAGCAGCAGATAAGGCCTTTTCACTTTACTTAGTACAACTCCATCTGACTTTTTACTAGAAGACAGTTCTAGTTACGTGAGACGAGCGTGGAATATGTATGCTCGTCACTCCAGACACGGCTATTGGGGGAGATGAAGATACCGCTACGGTTGATCAATACAAACAGTAGGAAGTTCGAAACTGTAGAAACGCGATGAATAATTCGTTGACAGAACTTTTCTACGTTAAAAATAATTTGTAACAATGAGGGCACACGTTGTTTATGTTAGGAGTGTACTTGCTGCTTCATCAATACCCTCGACACTGAATTCTTCGAAGTTTACATATCACGGACAACATGACGGATGCTTTTTGATGAATCTGCTTACACACTATCCTTCAACATGTCCTCAAATGCTACTGTGTGAACAATTCTTTACATCGTCATTTAAATGAGTCCACTTCCCGTAAGCCTCTAATTACAGCGATTAATTTACGCCCGTCCGAAACACCTCTCCGCACATAGTTTCGGTTCTGTGGGCAATACATCTTGCTGCGCCATACATACATAAATGTATGACGAATAATCCTCCCTCTTCGTCAATCAGTCACTAACTAATCAATAGGTAACTGTCCTGTTTGCACATCATAGATGATTCTGTGTTGCCTTTCACAGTAGTATCATTATGTTCGATTTGCAAAAAAATGGTTCAAATGGCTCTGAGCACTATGGGACTCAACTGCTGTGGTCATTAGTCCCCTAGAACTTAGAACTAATTAAACCTAACTAACCTAAGGACATCACACACATCCACGCCCGAGGCAGGATTCGAACCTGCGACCGTAGCAGTCGCACGGTTCCGGACTGCGCGCCTAGAACCGCGAGACCACCGCGGCCGGCTGTTCGATTTGCAGGCAACTGCTTATTATGCTTCACACGTGTTGCTCATTAAAGACCTCAAACTATATAAAACGTTCATTGGCGACAGTTGGTTCATTATCCCAAAATACTCAGTTTAGTATTTTCTTCCGTTCGTCCTATTTCGACCCTAAAGGTTTGGGCAGACTGTAAATCCGCAGGCCATTTTACGATCTATGGAAGAGGGTACGTCGCCCCAATATTAATAGTTCTCATTCGTATTCCAAGGTGCGTGCGGAAATGGGCAAAACCGTCTGTACTACAACTGAACTAATACTGAAATGTAACTTGTTTTCTTATTCGCGACTATCAGAAACACTACCACACCTTAAAAATTGAATCCAAGACTTTCTGCAATTGATGATATGTTTCAATGATAAATTGTGTTAAAAACATGAGAGTGAACATGCAAATAAGGATAACCCACATATAGTATTGTACACACTAAGCTGAAGCAAATGTGTCTACTGCCTCCAGTCAAGCATCGAATGAAGACTCCTGTCACAGCGACCTTGACGACTTCGTTGTCCAGCAAAGACCACATATAGTAGCATCTGTTTTGCGATTTAGGAAAATAAGTTAACAGGTCGGAAGCTGCTCCAGAGACGCATGTGTCTGCAGACGCACATCTCCGCCCATGAGACGCGGTCCAAGCTCGTCGAGCAATCCGACATGGATTGGCGTGCCTGGACGCAGCAGATTCCCCACACACTGGAAAGTCGAGCCTCAGCACAGCATGTTTTGTGTCCGTCTAACATCCAACTGGACCGGCTTAGCCACGGCAGTTCATCTGAGATTCACCACACTCAGTGATTTCTGTCTCGACTTGAAGCCATTTGTACCGCTAAGTCCGTACTATCATTCAGAGGAAGACAGAGAGTACTACGAGTTCCACTTTAATTTCCCCCTTTTGCTGTTCGATTCGTGGTTGATGCATAGAAAAAAAACTGTATATAAAACTCCGCATACACCATCATTTCGCCGGCCGCCGTTGCCGGGCGGTTCTAGGCGCTTCAGTCCAGAACCGCGCGACTGCTACGACCGCAGGTTCGAATCCTGCCTCGGGCATGGATGTGTATGATGTCCTTAGGTTAGTTAGGTTTAAGTAGTTCTAAGTTCTAGGGGACTGATGACCTACGATGTTACGTCCCATAGTTCTCAGAGCCATTTGAACCATTTTGAACACCGTCATTTCTCCAATTTTCCCGTCCTGGTCATTTAAGAGATGTGTGTTGCAAGAAGTACTATCCTACCTGGCTCTTTTTAAAATGTGCGCTTTTAAGGGTAAATCTCTCTGAGATGAAAACTGCAGCTCTTGAATCGTCTTTCAAGAGAGGTGAATTAGCTTTATGAAGGAATCCATGAAGAAAAGCGACAGCCTTGTGTCTTTGTGTTGTGAGGAGGCGTCCCTGCTCTCATACAGCTGCTATTGGCGGTTGCTAATGTCGCCTGGAATCCTCCTAATGCCTTCCCATACTTTACTTGTGGATGTGGGTCTATTGATGGACTTCAGAAACTCTTGCGATGACCCCTTCTTACTCCTTCTCACTATAATTCATCGTCTTAGCCCTCACTGATAGAAAGGTTTCAAGATTTTCATTTTTACGGCATCAGTTTAATCTTCACAAATCCATTCACCAACCCTTGATCTCGGAATTAGACCCATCATCCCACCAAGGGACAGACTGTGCCCTAGGTATTCCTGATGGCTTGGGTGTGGATAGACCAGTGGCTTGGTGGGTCACTGCTGATAGTTCTCCTACCCTGTTTTGGACTCATTCACACTGCACAAACAAAAGTAGCCGGCTGTAAAGCGTCCAGTTAGCGTTTCAGATCATCCATCTCAGCACCCTCCTTTTCGTATCTGCTCCGTCTGGCGGATGTTTGCAGATGTCGATCTATGAAAGAAGTCGTGATCCATCTCTTACTGTCCAGTGTTGCAAGGGCAGGTGAGGAGAATGAGAAGTCTGTTGCTGTAGACGAACATGCAGCAGCGCTTCAAATGAGGAGCATGACCCATTTTTATAGTATGATATTCTCATTTTGTGTGAAATCCCCATTTATCCGACTCCTGTAGCAAGTAGTGTTAAAGCCACATAGTGATCCACTTGCACTGCAATCTCCTAAGAGGGTAAAGCTAATGGGTAGTTCACCTACAAGCTGTTTGAGGTTCTCACTGTCGACGGACTCATGTGACACGAGGTACACACAGCACGTAGTGACAATAACATGGGCGTTTATCATGACAGCCATCGCTTGCTTCGCTGTTGGTGTGAGCATGGCCGAAAAGTGGAAGGTGTTCTTGACGAATACCGGATTCTACTTTGCACCCTGTCGCCACTAAAGTTGTCTTTCTTGTGGTGGTTATGGAATCAAAGTACTGGTAAATCAGTATTTTAAAACGAGTCACTTGGACATATAGTCAAAGGCTAGCCTGTACGAGAACTCTCAGTTCCTCCACACGTGACATGTATCCATTCATATTCCACTGAAGTATAAAGGCCATTTTAGAGTTGGGATTTTAATTTCCCCTTATTTTGTGAAGGAACGGTGAGGAACTGTTAGAGCATTGATTGCAGAGACACTTTCTTCGGTCTTGTGGCAAGGTGTCTAGGACCATGACTACCGCCTCAACAGTGAGATGTGCTAGGATTACATCTGGGACATATTTTGACCCGAATGCCGTGCTTCTTGCCCTGTCCCCTCGCCATGGAGATTAGTGGGAAAAGGGTAGGTTGAGAGGCCATTTATTTTTTGTTTTCCTTCTCCATTTCCAGTGTTCAAGGCTTCCTTTTATCTTGTGTAATTGCTGTCAAATTTGTTGTACTTTATCATTTTTGCTTTTTCAGTTACAATTGTAGGTACATGCGTGGTAGTGGGTTCCGTTTCGCTGGACGTTGTTTGCATCGAAACATCTAACTTAGTGACGACTTACTTCGCCAAGTACTCATAGGAAGTGACAAAGATTGGGGGTCTCACCATCGTATATTCTTTATTAGATTCTATTTCGTCATATTTATTTCTTGTATTTTTCTTTCCCCTTTGAACGTCGAACAGACTTGGCTCCAGACTCGATGCCTCCCAGATTTAGCAGGATACAGGCAGTCACTGCCACGTTCGTGATCTACCTTCCAGAATTTCCCATAGATTGCTTCACATCCGTAAATCAATGTTGTGTGGCCAAAACACTGGCTTAAGGTAAGGAATGGAAGATCTATCCTTAAGTCGGAGGAATCGTGCCGTGATGTACTTGGGCAGAGCAGAGAATTGTTCACATTGAAGGTGGCCGCTCTTTTCTATCGCTTCATTATATCCAGTCACTCTTTGTATGACATCGATTGTTCCCCGTGGCGCCCATTCTTGTTCACGTTCCGAGATATCCATGTCCAATATATCGCGGCATGTGACCATAAATTGTGCTCGAGTTGAGGGAGTTGTGCATCCCAACAAGTTTGCCCAATTCATCTAGTATTTTCATATTTCCTTAGAAATTTCACTTGTTTCTATCTTATAGGTTCAACCAGTAAGAAACCATTCGGTAATCTTTTAATAGTTCTTAAGGTACAAGCAAGTTTCTCTAAACTCATTGACTATAGAAAGGGGAGACTTTTTCGGACGTTCCCTGCTTTCTCTTGAACAAAAGAAACTCATTTTCGAACATAACCTGTTGAGCCCCTTTATTAATTTTAATAGGATTATCAGATGGACTAACCTCCCAAAGTCTTCTTGTTCCGTGAGTGAGAATACTCCCAGACGCTATGCTGGAAGGGTACTTACGTCAGAGCACACTGCCGCTCCGCCAGCTCTGCAATCATCGTTTATGCCGTGTCGTAATTCAGCTCCAGCAGGGCGAGTTGTGTCAGAAGTCAGAACTGTATCGAAGTTTATAGTCAGTTGCATATTGGGATGATTTTTACACGCTTTTTTTGTTTATTGAGTACCAATGTGCATAGATTTTATTAATACATAACTATTATATCACAGTATAAGTTACAGTTCACAAAAACCTGAACGTGCTGGGTTGGTATGAGACAGCGAGCTGGACGATGGAAGAATTATACCATGAAGCCCTAAGTCTTCGTAAATTCGTTAACAGTACAGAAATAATCCCTGAATAAACTTACTGTGTCGTGAAACCATATAATAAAATTCGCTGCCACATAGGTTCTCGCTGTGGGGAAGAGCTACAACGCCTGTTTATTCAAGGAAGCCATTGACAAATAAAATGGGTCCTAGATTCTGGTTCTGCAGTAAATGATCGTTGCAAGTAGCAAGGATAGAACCAGAAAGGTAATGACCGTGGACAAGTTGTAATCCCATGGCACAGTACTCGTTAAAGCCTGTGAGCGGTATTCACCTTATTATAAAGGATTTTCGCATAGATATCGACCGCGTGTACCTGAATGGTGGCAAATCAGACTTACATCCACTCTGTAATAACAATGATAAGCCAAGTAAGTTCGAAATGCAATCGCACGTCAGGATGGACCAAAAGCAAACCATAAAATGCTACCAATGTGACAATAATACGGTCGCCAGCCTAATTAGGCATTAACTGAGTTTCTTCCCTGTACAAGTTGGTATATATTAATGCAAAACAACAAGTTGTAACACTGCATAATATAGTAGAATTTTAGAACCAGAAAATCTATTGAACTGACAGTTTCACGTTCTGTACTGATATGGTAAATCATGAATACATAACACTACACTATGATGTTTACTACAAAACTTTATACTGTCTAGTAATCTTATTAAAATCGGGCATAGGTTACCTAGAAATTGTACTTTCATGCCACACACAAAATGTCAATTTTGATAAAGATAAAACACTGATAAATTTTGACTTTTATATTGACTTTAACTTTTGCTGATCAAACCAATTTAAAACACTTCAGAATTCAAATGAATGAGGGGGGGGGGGGGGGGACCCTGAAACTGTTATGATCGCTGTATTTTAAAAAAATGATTACTGAATTTATTATTCATTCAAGATTTCCAGTATATAAGCTACTACTCTTTTCATCTTATTTACTGCTCATTTAACTGCCTTTAAATCTCTCTCGAAATAATAAACTTCATTACTATATCAATACCAAAGTAATCTTTCGACTTCGTTAGACCTTCGCTATTCATTTACTGGTTCATTAACAAAACATTTCTTTAAGCACCATTCTAATATAGCTAGTTCTGCAAATAATTATTATTAACACAATTTTTAATTTTCATTTCGGGACACACTGATTGCACAACGTTTGGAAAGGACCCTGTATAGGTTAGTTGTCAGGATAATTAAATGATGGATAAGTTCTGGTAAAATTTAGGTTATTATTACACCAAACAAACACAGTTCACTACCTGATCCATACGAATACAGTACTAAAAGTTTCAACCTGCTAGTATCGATGCGGCGGTTGGCGGGCGGCAAGATGGCGAGGCACAGAGCACACATACAACCACAGCTATGGCTCTTGACGTATCGGCACTTTAATTCTTCTTAGCATCGCAATACTTTTCCATTTAGTGCCTATGGAATTTTGACATGCTGTGTGGGCGTTGGAACGGCATACCCGAGGCTCAGTGAAGCTATGTCTTCCAGGAGAGCCTCCACGCTACAGAAGGTGTTGCTCAAACCAGTGCCAAACTGCAACTACTACTGTGCCCGTTGTGCCGTGCAATGCCCGCGCGCATTTTCCCGCGCTCGCCTGCCATCCACCTTTTACCGCTCCCTGACAAACCGGGTATTCACCCGAGGTTTTGCATTCTACATATCCTAACACATTGCTTACGTACGGACCAGACGCACAGTTACAATTTTAAACATCTTACAACAGTTTCAACATTTGTTACATTTCAATTCTATTACAATATTACTTGACATTTGACATAAACATTAATATTCACATTGAAACTTATTTACAGTTTTCTTAACATAATGGCATGAAAGAAAAAGAAATGAAATCAGAACATCAATTACACAAGTTTATCGTAAAATCAGACGAAAAGAATTACTTATATGTACAATAGTACAGAGTCGTTGTTGTTACTAAGTCCTCAGACGTTGGCGCCACAGATACACACACTGCAGGAAAAATAACTGTGACATCCTGAAGTACAAGTTCATTTCATTGATGAGGCGACAGATAATTCGCCATTATAGGAGTATGTGATAACAAATTCAGAACAAATAAAACACATTTGTGACAGTAAAAGGTGCCTAAGCAGTCGCATCGGTACACCATACAACCCGCCTACCCCACCACACTCTGGTAGTAACACGGACGGTTATTCTCTCATTCAAAAGATCATAAAGGTACCGAATGGCACCCTGCGACTGATTGTATGAGGCACCTTGAGCCTTTTATTGTAATTTGGCAATGGGTATCGCAGACCCTGAAGAAATGTGAGATAATCCAGTACCGTGTCCCACACATGTTCGATTGGCGAGATATCTGCTGATGTAGTTCTCCAGGGCAGTTGTACACCAGGAAGAGCGCGTTGCATGGGGATAAGCACTGTGCTACTAAAAAAGGAGAAAACCTTTCTGTCGAATAAACTGCAGTACACGGAGTAAACGCCTGTGCAGCGTAGCCGTCACTGCTTACTTTACCGCCCGCGAACTGACTCGCTCTTTACTTAGTTGGATAGCGACTGGCTATCTCTTTGTTGTGCAAATTACGTGCTTTGCACTATTCCTGTGTTTATTAGTGTGTGCTTTTAATTATAACTATTGTTTATGTTTGTCCTATTGTGTGATGAGCAGTTTATTATTATGATTAACATATTTTGCTGTGGCGGTGGATTACTGCCTTAGCAAGACTGGCCATCTTGTGTTGCCCCTTCTGTGTGGTTTACGACCGAGGTTCGAGACCAATCTGTTTTATGACTGCTGTGACTTTTCGAAGAATAGTCGAGCAGTCTTCTTTATTCTCTCCTTTCTTGGCTGCACTGCTTTTATGTTATGTAGTTCCCTAGCCAGGATGTGAAGCGGAAGTTTCATTATCATCCTAAGTATTTTACCCTGGAGGCCCTGCAGCCTTCGAATGTGTCAGTCTGTCGTGTTGCTCCACACTTCCGCCGCGTAATCCATCACCAGTCTTATGAGGGCGAGAAACAGTGTATAACCGCAGTGTGTGAGTAGGATTGTCTATGGATTTATTATACGGTACAGTGCTTTCAATCTCCTGTACGATTTTCCCCTAATTTCCCTGATGTGCGGCCCCCGTGTGAGGTGCCTGTCCAAGGTCACGCCAAGGTACTTTGAGGTTCAGGTCCATGGGATGAGGCCTCCCATGACCCGCACAGGCTGTAAGTCAATGGGAATCCTTTTCCTCATAAAGATGATTGCCTGACTTTTGTTAGCATTGTATTTCAGGCGCCACTTTTGTGACCCATGTACCAAAAGTGTCACAGGCCGTCTGCAGGCGGTGGCGCATGAGATTCGCATTCGTGCTTCTAGAGTAAAGCGTGGCCTCGTCCGCGTATAGTGCTAGCGAAACTCTGTTCGCCTTTGGCGTGTCCGAGGTATATACTCGTAGGGAGTACAGCAGGAGGCCGAGAACAGAACCCTGCGGCACTCCCGCCATTATGGACCTCTATGTAGATAATCCCACTGCTGCACGGGCATTCAACGTTGATCCAGTGAGATAGGTCTCGATGAGGCGGACGTGCGGCGTCGGTACACCCAATACGAAAAGTTTGTAGAGGAGGTCCTCGTGCCAGAAGCAGTCGAAAGCCCTGGAGACGTCAAGGAGTGCCGCCCCTGCGTACTCTCTATGTTCCAGGGCACTCGTCGCGCCATCCACCAGTCGTACTGTTGCAGCTGTTTCAGTGCTGTGTCCGCGTCGGAAGCCGAAGTGTTCCGGCGGTATCAGCTCCTCGGCGCTTAATTGAAGCATTAGCCTCTTAGATTATAGGCGCTCGAATGCCCGTACTGTAAGAAGCTTTACCCCACAGAAACATCAAATGTGCTCGCGACTTGTAACTGCTGGCCCTCCACACCGTGAAGCCTAGGATGGGACCCGCGTGTCGTGGGCGAATGCACTCTGGAATAGGTAGCTCAGGTGTTGCCATACATGTGTACGTCCATCACTAACATATAGACAGAGCCCGCTCTTATCACCGAAGATAACAGACCGCCATTCCACTCTCCAGACAACCCTTTCACGACACAAAAGTAGCCGTGCTTGGCGGTGTCATCGAGTCAGTCGTAGCCTGGCCACAGGCACACGTGTGTTAATCCTGCTGCAAGCAGACAGTTCACAATGGCCTCTGATGGCACTGCAGATGACACATGTGCCAGAGTTTTTCCCTGGATGATGGTCGGTCGACCATCGCTGCTCCCGCAATTCGTCGAACTTGACGTACATCTGTACTACGCTGGCGTCCAGAACCTGGTCTACAAGTGTGGAAGCGTTCCACACACCACTGTTTCAAAGCAGTTATAACCACTGATACATTGTGCCCAACATGTGCAGCAATCAGTCGATACGTTCATCGGGCTGCCTGCAGGCCCTCAGCGCGATCCCGTTCAAACGACTGAAGCTGTTCAACAGGAGTACATACTCGTCGGTGGGGCACTGATCTACTATGGAATGAAAGCCGCAAACACTACTCACGTCTAAACTAGGGACAGTCACTACCCGCAAAGTTAAAACAGAGGGTGCACAGACAAGACGGTGAGTGTGACAAATGAATCACCGACACTCCAACGCTCAGAATGCACATATGATACCCTAGTGCAGCTGAGTACAGTCCTTGAGGATTTGTTTTTTTCTGACAGTCTATAATCTCCGGTCGCGATCTCGACTCCAGCCCGTCACCAGTAATGGAAGACCAGCCACTAATACTTGCGAAATTTCGGAAAAATTGTCGGTTAAACGCTGGCCGAACATCCCAAGTCGAACCCTACAGGCAGGATATCAATATTAAAATTTATTTAAACTTAGATGCATACAGAACAAAACTTCAAAGATGATAATACCATGAATGTTTATATTACTGCTACGAACAGATTGCATGTAAGTGTCTGTTAACAACTTTGGACAGCCAAGTTGGTCCGGTAACTAACAGATAATGTGAGAGTAGACGTTTTGGGCTTACAGCCAGGATGATACTTCCCCCAATCTTATAACTTTCGAAAATATGACCAAATAATGTAATTGTATAGCCACTATTGTGCAGTGTACTGTAGTGTTACATAGCACATATCCACTTTTATGATGAATTCCCCCAACTATTTCAACAGGAAAACAGGACACCTTCTTTAGCAGGCCTGTCCCATCCAATCGATTTGAACTAGCGTCTGTCAAATAGCTCAGAAACCCGGCTTTACTTAGGTATTTACTTTTTCCAATATTCTATTAGTCCATATCCCCCTTCCTTCTCTCTCTCTCCATCTCTCTCTCTGTCCATGTTCTTCCTCCCCCTGTGTCTGTCCGTCTCTCCTTCCCCTCTCTCTCTGTCCATCTCATCCTACCACTTCTCTCTATCCATCCCCCTGTCTCTGTCCAACCCCTCCTCCCCCTCTTTATCTGTCCTTCTTCTCCTTCCACCAACAAATGGTGCAATATGTGGATATTGTCTGCAAAACGTATTGCGAATAGAGTTAGTAGTAAAGAAGGAACAAATTATAACATGCCTGGTGTAGCAGTTTTACTGCATAAACACCTAAAACGTATTACGTGTTAAACTTTTACCCTTTATTCATGTTGGCTGGAGCGTCAGCGAGAAAAAGCTTTGTAAGGGTTTAAAATTATGTGTACAGTTTGTTGGAAGCCGCTAAGTGCTCTCATTCTGGATGAATAAAGTCTGGCTATTAGCACGCGGTGGGTTACGCTCCTTTTTCACTCCCATCCCCGCTCCTTTGAGAAGAAGTTTGTTCTTACCCCAACGTTGCTTCTTTCCAGATAGCAAGTGATATGTGTACCATGTTTGATTCACATCGACCTGGCAGCTTAAGAGCAGAAGTTCAGTACACATCTATGTATACATACATTTTTCTAAGATACATAGATTACGGTGAGGTCGACGAGGTGACAAACAGTCCTTTCCTGTATTTCGAAAGGTAATTCCCACTGAAAATGACACGCCATCTACCATACATTTGTTGCCAGCAGTACGGATAATTTACACCTATTTAAGAACGAAAATAGCGGACAGAATAATGTCAGGATCCTTTACATGAGCTATGAAATTAACGAGTACACACTGTAGCTATTTTTTACAATGGCTGCCTTGACAGATACAACGTTTTAACCTTGAGATCAAATTGTGTAGCCGGTAACGAGGCCATTTATATAATGGAAGTACGCTGTAGAAACAGGCATGTTGCGTCCAACTTGATAAAAGTTGATTTAACAAGCTTTTCGGCTGAGCTGGCGTCCCTCAGCAGCAGCGCTATTTAATGGACTCAAGATTACTCTTAGTCACCGTCTCCATTACCCGTACCTCCATAAACTTGCAATGCCCTTACTTCCTTCGCCACCTATGACGAGCTTTCTCACGGATTAGTGAAAGTGTTGCATAAATATGGAAGCTAACTTCCACGTTACTTCCGAACACGAATAAGTCAAAACTATTTTAACTACTTTTTCCAGAACGGTGGGAACAGATACTCCAGTGTTGTGATCCGTTCTCAAAAATGTTTTTTGAAAACATTGACATACTGGGAAAGGGTCCACGACCATTTCTCAGCGTAGTGTGCCAAGTGTGTATCAGTCCAAGGTGGTCTCTGTGTTGAGTGCATCATTATTCATTGTTCGGTTATATGTATGTTCCTCTAAATGATTATGGAAACTAAATTAAGGAAAGGGTAGAAGCTAGTGTCAACAAAAAGTCCATTGCTCTGCAACAGTACAAAGGATACTACATAACTTAGTATCTTCACTGCTTCAGGCATTGTCGAATCCAAGGGAGTGCGCTTGCGCCCTCGTTGATAATATCCCCCCACACACACACTTGTTATTTCCAGTACGCCCAAATGAAACTGATTAAACATTTTTCTACCATCATAATTTGAACTATGTACGGCAGAGAAGTTAGATACCTCACTGTCACGAGTGCTCGTGAGTTTTAGAGGCATGTATTTAGTACTATTAGTTGGATACCGAGTGTCTGCTGTGTACGTTTTTATTTCAGTTCCATTAGCCCATCTCCTCCTTCCCCCTCCTCTCTACTCTTCTTCTCCCCCTTCTATTTGTCCATCTATCCCCCCCCCCCCCCTGAGTGTCTATTTCCTTCTGTCCCTCCCTCTGCCCATGTGCTACTCCGCCTCTGCCTGTCCAACTCCTCCTCCTTACCTCCTCTGTCTGTCTGTCTGTCTGTCTCCACCACTTCCTTTTCCCTGTTCATCTACTCCTTCCCCTCCCTCTCTTTGTCCATCTCCTCCTATTCCCTTTCTCTGTATATTTCCCCCTCCCCTCACTGTTTCCCTCTCCTTGTCCATCATATCTGCGTCCATGTCTTCCTTGCCCCCTCTCTCTCGCCATATCTTCCTCTCCTCTGCTCTCCCCACGTTATCAGCCCACCCCAACACGAGGTTGCTGGTTATTAAATGGTTCAAATGGCTCTGAGCACTATGGGACTCAACTGCTGAGGTCATTAGTCCGCTAGAACTTAGAACTAGTTAAACCTAACTAACCTAAGGACATCACACACATCCATGCCCGGGGCAGGATTCGAACCTGCGACCGTAGCGGTCTCGCGGTTCCAGACTGCAGCGCCAGAACCGCGCGGCCATTTCGGCCGGCTGCTGGTTATTACCCTCTTCCCTAGCGCCAATATACACTCCTGGAAATTGAAATAAGAACACCGTGAATTCACTGTCCCAGGAAGGGGAAACTTTATTGACACATTCCTGGGGTCAGATACATCACATGATCACACTGACAGAACCACAGGCACATAGACACAGGCAACAGAGCATGCACGATGTCGGCACTAGTACACTGTATATCCACCTTTCGCAGCAATGCAGGCTGCTATTCTCCCATGGAGACGATCGTACAGATGCTGGATGTAGTCCTGTGGAACGGCTTGCCATGCCATTTCCACCTGGCGCCTCAGTTGGACCAGCGTTCGTGCTGGACGTGCAGACCGCGTGAGACGACGCTTCATCCAGTCCCAAACATGCTCAATGGGGGACAGATCCGGAGATCTTGCTGGCCAGGGTAGTTGACTTACACCTTCTAGAGCACGTTGGGTGGCACGGGATACATGCGGACGTGCATTCTCCTGTTGGAACAGCAAGTTCCCTTGCAGGTCTAGTAACGGTAGAACGATGGGTTCGATGACGGTTTGGATGTACCGTGCACTATTCAGTGTCCCCTCGACGATCACCAGTGGTGTACGGCCAGTGTAGGAGATCGTTCCCCACACCATGATGCCGGGTGTTGGCCCTGTGTGCCTCGGTCGTATGCAATCCTGATTGTGGCGCTCACCTGCACGGCGCCAAACACGCATACGACCATCATTGGCACCAAGGCAGAAGCGACTCTCATCGCTGAAGACGACACGTCTCCATTCGTCCCTCCATTCACGCCTGTCGCGACACCACTGGAGGCGGGCTGCACGATGTTGGGGCGTGAGCGGAAGACGGCCTAACGGTGTGCGGGACCGTAGCCCAGCTTCATGGAGACGGTTGCGAATGGTCCTCGCCGATACCCCAGGAGCAACAGTGTCCCTAATTTGCTGGGACGTGGCGGTGCGGTCCCCTACGGCACTGCGTAGGATCCTACGGTCTTGGCGTGCATCCGTGCGTCGCTGCGGTCCGGTCCCAGGTCGACGGGCACGTGCACCTTCCGCCGACCACTGGCGACAACATCGATGTACTGTGGAGACCTCACGCCCCACGTGTTGAGCAATTCGGCGGTACGTCCACCCGGCCTCCCGCATGCCCACTATACGCCCTCGCTCAAAGTCCGTCAACTGCACATACGGTTCACGTCCACGCTGTCGCGGCATGCTACCAGTGTTAAAGACTGCGATGGAGCTCCGTATGCCACGGCAAACTGGCTGACACTGGCGGCGGCGGTGCACAAATGCTGCGCAGCTAGCGTCATTCGACGGCCAACACCGCGGTTCCTGGTGTGTCCGCTGTGCCGTGCGTGTGATCATTGCTTGTACAGCCCTCTCGCAGTGTCCGGAGCAAGTATGGTGGGTCTGACACACCGGTGTCAATGTGTTCTTTTTTCCATTTCCAGGAGTGTATATTTCCAGATAGTAATATGTGTACAACATTTGGTAGAAATCGATACAGCGTGTTAAGCAAACCTTTTTAGCCGCGGGTTTGTAGGAGTGCGCCCATGTTACATATATTTCACAGATACTTTTACACATTTCACAGATATATGTTCGCATATTTCACCTGTATCTGTAGCTAATGCCGTCCTGCAGTTTCGCTATCATGTAGTTCAGTTTCTGTGACATCGTATCATCTGAACAATGTGTTGTACAATGATATAATTTCGATGGTACCTTCAGTGGTATATTTGAATACTGTCTGCGAAACGTGTCATGATTACAGTGAGTAATAAAGAAGTAATAAATTAAAACGTCATTTCAGATGCGGCAGTTTTACAGCATAATCAGCTAAAAGGAAGTAAGCGATAAACGTTTTTTCTTTCGTTATATTGTGACGGCTGACTGCGAGAAAAAGTTCCGCAAAGACTTACCATTATGTCTAAAATTTGTTGCAAATCACTAAGTGCTCTAATTCTCTATTACAGGATTAAAAAAACCTGCGAATTTGCGCGTCGTGAGCTACACTACTTCTTCACATCCTCCCCTACCCTCTTTATACGTAGCTGGTTCTTACCCTCACATCAATTCTCTCAAGACACAAAGTGATATGTGTCCAAGTTTGGTTGAAACCGGTCCAATGTTTTAGGATGAGATGTGAAATACAGGGTGATTATTATTAAAGTTAAACTTTCAAAACGCTCTAGAAGTAACACCACTGGTCAGAATGAAGTCAAATTGCAATGGAATATTATTGGAGAAGAGGCAAAACTTATGGCAGAATAAAAAAAAGTTGTGTGAAAATTGATCAACGGATGGCGCTGTATGTGTCAAAACATGTAGATAAAACATCTGTCATGCGCACGACCCACTGAAGTTGGTATAAACAAGCCAGGTACATGGCTATTCCTTCCTCTGTTGTGCCAGAATTGCCTGGATCTCCGCACCCAGCCGCTTTTACAAGGCCCTCCAAATCCTCGAACACCTTGCGCTCCACCTTGCCTCCCGTATCCGCCTTCCTTCCCTGAAACGGCTCCTGTATGACCTCATCCACTCCCCTCACCTCCTCCTTTTCCACCAACACCTCCATATCCCTTACACTGTCCGCAGGCGTGATCTCCCCCCTCCATGCCCCACCTATTGCCGCGCCTCTATCGCTGTATCCCTCCCTCTCTCCTCCTCCATCTTCTTCATCGGGGCAATTTCCTGCACCTCCCCCTCCTGGATGTTGAACTTGGCCGTGACATCTACCCTTCCTTCCAACTGTAACCTAACGTTGTCCCCACCCCCCACCCGTCCCTAGGGCTCCCTTTATCCTCTCCCCTCCTTCTCCCAGAGTGGAGTTTTCTCCTTCCCTCCCTGAGTCCCCACACCCCCTCCTCAACTGCTTCCCTCCCACGTCCTTCCTTTGGCGAGCCCCGCCTCCCATCTCTCCCCCATCTCCTCCCCTCTCCTCCCCTCCCTCCCTTCTTACCTCCTCCCCCTCTCCACACTTCCATCTTCCCTCCTCCCTTGTCTGTATGCCCCTGGCAGGTCCTCTCTGTTTGCTCATCGTCATCAGCGTACTACGTCAGTGTTGTGTTTGGTGCTGTTCTCCTGTGCGTCACGAGCTGTGATGTTAATTGTGTGCTGGACTTGCACATAGTGTTATTGTCAGTGATTGTTAAGTGCTACGCCATCCGTCAATAATTTGATGATCCAGTCTGTAGTTCTGTTTTGTGTGCGCTCCATTTTTACTGTTTTTATTTCCTTTATAGAGAGGCCCACCTTTTTTTGTCTGTTCTCTTCCATGATGTTCCCCTTATTTATATCGATGTACCCCATATTTTCTCCTTTATGTTTTTTTAAATGTCTTCTATTGTATGATTAATGTCTTTCGGCTGAAGAGTAGTGCATATGCTGTTGCCAGCCCGCCCCAGATGGGGGTTCAAATGGTTCAAGTTGCTCTGAGCACTATGCGACTTCACTTCTGAGGTCATCAGTCGCCTAGAACTTAAAACTAATTAAACCTAACTAACCTAAGGACATCACACACATCCAGGCCCGGGGCAGGATTCGAACCTGCGGCTGTAGAAGTCGCTCGGTTCCAGACTGGAGCGCCTAGAACAGCATGGACACTCCGGCTGGCCCTAGATGGGGCACTGAATCAAGAAAAAACCAAGAAAAAAACGCCTTTTCCTCCTTTTACGTCTGCGACGTCCGCCATGAGTGTCTCAATGCAGGATCGCTCTCTGCTTTTAAAGCTATATTACAAGAATGATGACTGTGCACAAGTGGCTGTTCAGAAGTTCGGACACTGATGGGTTTGAAAAAAGGCGTTGGCCCGATGACTGCCCTGGGTCTGGAGAAAATGATACGGACATTAGAAAACATGGGTTCTTTTGGTGTGCAACCTGGTAGACAGAGGAAACGAATTGATTCGACGGCAGTGGAAGCAGTGGCCACAGCAATGCAGGAGGAGACGAGTGGCGGTGTGCAAACGTGTAGCGCATGGTGAATTGGCCAAACATTGGACATACCCTTGAGCACGGTGCGTAAAATCATACGAAACATCCTTCTTTGCTATCCATTCAAAATTACCCACATGCACGAGCTGCTTCCTGTTGACCTCCCCGCAAGAGAGACCTTTGCTTTGGAATTTCTTGCTTTCATGGAAGTGGACAACAACCCGCCAGGTTAGCCGAGAGCACTAATGTGTTGCTCCCTGGACTCGGGTAGGCGCGCTGGCTCCGGATCGAATCCACCCAGCGGCTTAACGACAGAGGCCAGTGTGCCGGCCAGCCTGGATGTGGTTTTTAGGCGGTTTTCCACATATCACTTGGTGACTACCGAGCTGGTCCCACGTCCCACCTCAGTTACACGGCTCGCAGACATCTGAACACATTCACACTATTCCATGGATTACAATAGCCACAGACAGTTGGGGTACACTAATTCTGTCCCGGGGGGTATGGGGTGGCGGCAGGAAGGGCATCAGGCCACCTATTAAATTAACCTAGCCAAATCCGATTAACCATGCCGACCCTGCGTCGTTGCGGGAAAAAGGCACAAGCAAAAGAAAGAAAGAAAGAATGGAAGTGGACAATGATTGGCCGTGGAAGATTTTGCGTACAGACGAAGCCCACTTCCATCTGACAGCATATGTCAAAACACAGAATTATCGAACATGTGGAACGGAAAATCTATACGCAAATCAACCAGTACCACTTCAGCCTGAAAACGTCACTGTGTGGTGTGGGTTTACGGCATCATTTATCATAGGGCCATATATTTTCGAAGAGACAGGTGCTTCCGGTCCTGTTACCTGTACCGTCGCAGGTAAGCGTTATGAGTGTCTTCTGCGCAACCACGTCGTTCCAGCTCTCCAACATTTCGGAAATGTTAGAATTATCGGTCGCCATTTCTCTACAGCGTGGCCGTCCCGATCACCTGATCCTAACCCGTGTGACTTCTGACTGTGGGGCTATCTGAAATATGTTGTGTTTAGTGTTCCGATTGCAAACGTAGCTGCACTGATGGTACGCATTGCACAACACATTCTGAACGTGACCCCGAGACCACTTCGATCAGTTGTGGAACATGCTGTTTCTCGATTTCAACTTGTTGCAGAAAACGGTGGTCAGCATAATGAACATGGTTATTGTTAATAATCCGCTTTGATTTTGATTGAAGTTTTTTATGCCGTTTTTGACGTCAGGACAATTAAAAACCGATGTGATTGATGATTTGTATGCTGGTTTTGGCCTAAGGACAATTAAAAATCGATTTTTTCATCTGATGTGTTGTGACCTTTGCCATGGTAAATGGCCTCACGTAACTATCTGCACCACACCTGTACACCCATGCACACTGAGCAGTACAGTTTGTTTAACGTCAAACGTAGACGTCAGGCATTGTTGTACGATTCATTTGTCATTTGTAGTCGACCACTATTAAATTACGATGTTTACAGCGCCATCTATTGCTACATTTTGTAACTATTTATTTTTCTTCTGCCATACGATTTCCTCCTTTCTCCGATAGTTTTAGGTTGCAGTTAGACTTCATTACGACCAGTGGCGTTATTTCTACAGCGATCTGAAAGTTTAACTTTAATTATAATCACCCTGTATACATACATCCATTCACTCACTGATCAGCCACTGATCAGTATCGTATTAACTTCTGTACATGAGCAGTAAGACAAGGTATTCCAGATGTAGAATGTATCTTGGTTAGTGACGAATCCACATCTACCAGTCATGTCCAGGTAAACCGCCGGAACATGACCAGCATTGGTTTGTTGACAATCCCCATTGACTTCGTCAGGTGGAACGTCATCGTCGGTGGAGTGTAAACGTGTGGTGTGGAATAGTGAACCATCAGCTCATAGGGTCGTCTTTGATAGATAGAACACTAAACAAGCACAAGTATCAGTCTCCTAACCTACCGTCTTCCATGGATGCTAGAAGACATTCCTCTAGAGACTTGGAGAAACCTGTGGTACCAACATGACGGCTGTGTAGCCCAAAGTACACCAAGTACTATGGTACGTCTTTACATATTGTTTCCAAATTTTAGAATTGGACGCAGTGGACCTGAACTTTGGCCGGTCCGATCCCCCGAATAGACTTCTGTGTGTGGGAAAAGCTGAAAGACGCTATCTACAGGGACATGGCAACTACATCCGCCGACATGCAACGTTGTATTACTGCAGCTTGCCGGGACATCTCCGCTGAAATGCTAGCACTTGTGCAGTAGTTGTTCCATACCAGCCTGGAAGTGTGTATTTCCACTGCCGGTGGTCATTCTGAATACAACCAGTAATGCTCAGTTGTCTCGTTACAGATCACAATCCACATAACTAGCATATACACTTGTGTTGTCCTTTAGTGTGTCCTACCACGGGTACTGTAAAAGTGTCGGTGTGGGAACTTTTCAAAATACGATACCTCGTAAACGACTACCACCAGAATCCTGCAAGAAACACCACTGAAATGGTAATTTATCCTGCTTTTAGTTTTTTTGATGTCAATACGCATGGTTCCATGTAAAAAGCGTATGTCCGCACAAAAAGTACACTGTATAAGTATTATTACAGTCTGTTTATTGGCTAACAATACGACCACTGACTATGAATCAAATTTGTGAAAACCGCACATGAATACCACTTTCCCATTTCCGCAATATTTGCGGCGCAAGTTTAAGGTGATTGACGCTATACATGCTGCATGAAAAGGGAAGGTTTTTAGCAGAAATGTCTAAAAGTTTATGGCCGATTTACTTCAAATTTACGTATTAAACGTTCGGATGAATATAGGCTACATATTTTTAAACATAAAGGTATATAACTATATATACAACATGTAAAAGTTGAAGGTCGTTAATACAAATCAACGTTCTTCACGAAATTATGTCAATGTATATATCTATTATGTAAAACGCAAAACAAATTCTCCAAAAGTTCTTGACCGATTTACTTCAAATATTTATACGTACAGGGTGGTCCAAAAGTCCGGAAACACCTTCATAAAATCCAAATGGAGTAGCAAACAAGGAAACAGAGTCCCTAAACACGAGAAACGAGATGGGGGAAACTTTATAGGCTATGTCACCAATATGGCGGCCATCTTGAAAGCCGCCATCTTGGATTCAACTCCAAAATTTCAAATGGGAATGTGGTCATGTGATACATCAAACAGATAGACAATTTCAGCAGAAAAACAATGCCGTTGTTATTTTAAACATAGCTTTATTCAATCTCGGGTTATAGCCAGTTACATGTGGCAGCGGTGGGACGCTCGGCACCATGTGTGTTATGTGCCGAAGAGACATTACGCCGATGTTACACAGTCCCGAGAGACCACCAACAGTCATAGGAATGGCTCGATATGTTGCCCATTATGTTGGATTGTTAATGCTATCCTCCGATCCCAGTCCTGATGAAATTTGACCAACAAATCTGGCTGAATTTGACCACACGCATCAACAATGCGCTGCTTTAGATGATGCAAATCCCCTATTTTCACAGAATAAACCAGTGCTTTGACATGGCCCTAAAGATAAAAATTCAAAGGAGTCAAATCTGGTGAACGTGGTGGCCACTCCACAGCAACCCTAAGACCAATCCACTTTTGAAGGAACTGCACATCCAGGTATGCTCGCACATAGTGCCCATAATGTGGCAGGGCTCCATCATGCTGGAAGAATTCCGGAAATGTCCCGTCCTCCGTTAACAAAGAGGGAAACACTTCTTCATTCAGTAACCTCAGAGCCGGCAGGGGTGGCCGAGCGGCTCTAGGCGCTACAGTCTGGAACCGCGCGACCGCTACGGTCGCAGGTTCGAGTCCTGCCTCGGGCATGGATGAGTGTGATGTCCTTAGGTTAGTTAGGTTTAAGTAGTTCTAAGTTCTAGGGGACTGATGACCTCAGAAGTTAAGTCCCATAGTGCTCAGAGCCAATAACCTCAGATAACCGTTGGCTGTTAACGTACCATCAATAAAAAAGGTCCAACGACTTCGGTATCCCACACACCACACCAGACCATCACTTTCTGTGAGTCGACCGTTTTGGAAGCATCAATCCAGTGTGGATTTGTGTCGGACCAGTATCTGTGATTCTGCTTGTTCACTTCACCATTGATAAAGAAATTGGCTTCATCACTGAACAGCACCTGATAGGGGAAACGTGGGTTTATCTGCAGCTACTGTGTCACCCATTCTGCGAACATTACCTGACGGCCTGGGCCATCCTCGTTCAGTTGTTGGAGCAGCTGAATTTTGTACGGGTGCCATTTGTGCTGCGATAAAAGTCGCGGTATGGAGGTACGGCTAACCCCACATTCTTGTGACAGGCGACGAGTACTCCGTTGCGGACTCTTGCTAAATGATGCCAACACGCTCACTGTTGTTGTTTCATCGGTGACCGATTTTAGTCTTCCAGCCTTAGGTTTATCTGCGACAGAACCTGTTGCTCCGAATTTGACCAAAAGCTTGGTAACTGCGCTGTGAGTGATGGGCTGTCTGGTTGGGTGACGACTGTTGAAATCCTCAGCAATGACCCGTGTGCTTTCTCCTGATATCAAGATGATTTCAATGCGTTCTTCATGTGTTAAGGACATTTTGTGACCTGTAAATAAGGAAACAATGATTAAAACGTTGGCATGAGTAAATGATACTGAAACCGATAATAGTGGCTAACGGGCAAAAATTCTAACAATCAAGGAAGGGAGCCACTAGGATCGGGCGAGGAAGCAGGGCCAAGTGCTGGTAGAAGTAACACAACGCCTTACTTCTAATGTATTTATTAAAACTAGCTAAAATACAATATACAATCTGCCAAGATAATGAATATAGGGAGAATCAAACCTTAAGAAACTAATTCATCAACAATTTAACATTGTACGACGCAACATAGTACTGCGTATGCCTTAAGGGCTGCAATCGCAAAGAAAGCCTGAAGGGCCAAATTAACAAGATAAAAAAATCTTAAAAATATCAACTGGAAAATAACAAGTGCTTATTAACAACTCGACCTTAAGGGCCAGGTAATAAAAGAAATTAGTTAAACAAATTCTGCAATAAGTAATTAATGGCCAGGAATTTATCAGTCAGCCGGCCTTAAGGGCCCCAGTACACTAACAAGGGAGGTTAAGTTTTAAAACTGGATTTCAAAGCCTTAAGGGCTGTAGAGCTTCCAAAAGGGGGCCTGAAGGGCCAATTCATCAAGGCACTTAATAAACAGCTCAGCCTGAACGGCTGACCGATAGTTAAGGTTAGGCAAGTTCTCAGTATAGAAGGCAAATCAACAAATTTATCAGTAATCGAGCCTTAAGGGCCACAGTACATTTAGAATCCACATTAAGCATCAAGAACTATCATACAGCGAAGCAATTCCCTAAAACTTAGCAACCTTAAATAAATCAATTGATACTATCCAGCTTAAAACCTAGAGACAATACATGCATATACTTCTAAAAGATAAACTTGCATAAAATCCAAATTTACAATGCAAACAATCGCACACCAACATGGCCAGCAAATTTACAAAAGTTTACCCACAGTTGCTGAGTATGAAATACAAGCAGCTGCAAGGCTACCAATCAGTCATCGTGCCCCAATATCATGATTTACAATCTTCAGATAGTACGAAACAGGAAAAATACAAGGCGAGCCCAAAGAGGAATTAACTGATGCCCTTCAATTACAAATCATTAAACCGCAGCGTAAAGCTGCCACATTTCACAAACTGGCGTAATGGCCACCAGCTCAGTCGACACTGCTCATATAGGCAAATATACAAATAAAATTTTCTAACCCTGTAAGATTTTCAGTCTAAAAGGGGGCTGATAATAACATGCGGTATTAAAACAATCTTTAAGATAAACACATGCACCGACAACTTTTAAGGTGCGCACAGCCACGTACTTCACAAATATCTTTTCTTTCTCTCACATACATAGATCACGTAGGCTTGGAACTGACTACCAAATTGGTCACAAGAATCAATAGATAGCCACCAATACATGAGTACCTCCTACTGTGACATGACAGAGCAACAGTTCACATTCACAGCCTTTGATTCAACATGTTCTACTATCCTCGTTGTACAGCATCGACCATGCCCGGAGTGCCTACTGCAAATTTTAACCAAGCAATTCACGCTCACGTCGACGCCTAACCGAGGAACCAGCCCAGCAGTACAAGAACAACCTACACAATCAAAGTCGAACTCCGCAAACGCCGTGCAGAACTGACATTCAACCTTTTCCTTCATAGGTTCAGAACCAGGGAGCTAAACCGGTGGACGGAAAACGCACAATTTCGGCGGCAGCAACATAAAGGAAGTCGCAAACACCACCCTAATACAAGGCAATAGCAAGTCAAAAGCACAACGGCAATAGCGAAATATACTCAACTTCAGTCCCGGAGGAAAACCTGCCGCCCGCAGTGCTCAAAACATTCCCGGAGCAACCGTCCTCGGCGACTCCCACTATTCTCCGGAACAGCAACATCACAGCTCCTTATTTCAATTCTCTTCCGACAAGAACAAGCAATAATCTGAGCTAACGGCTTCTCCAAGTCAGACACGCTATGCCGTAGAACCTCGGTGGAATGAGTCGGCCAACACCACACCAACCACCCCAAGTAAGACAAATAAGCACTTACGGAGTCGATGGTGTACTGCCACGCTTCACGACTCAGTCACTCCACTCCACCGACCTAGAGGGCGGGGCATGAGACGAGGAGAACAGACGGCACCGCCACGCGGAAAAGCGCCGGCGGGAAGCCAAGGCGTAACTAGGGCCCGTGTTTAAACGAGACGGACAGAAGCACGTCTCAAGAGCCCCCATTTTTTATTACATATTCGTGTAGTGCGTAAAGAAATATGAATGTTTTAGTTGGACCAGTTTTTTCGCTTTGTGATAGATGGCGCTGTAATAGTCACAAACATATGGCTCAAATTTTAGACGAACAGTTGATAACAGGTAGGTTTTTTAATTAAAATACAGAACGTAGGTACGTTTGAACATTTTATTTCGGTTGATCCAATGTGATACATGTACCTTTGTGAACTTATAATTTTTGAGAACGCATGCTGTTACAGCGTGATTACCTGTAAATACCACATTAATGCAATAAATGCTCAAAATGAAGTCCGTCAGCCTCAATGCATTTGGCAATACGTATAACGACATTCCTCTCAACAGCGAGTAGCTCGCCTTCCGTAAATGTTCGCACATGCATTGACAATGCGCTGACGCGTGTTGTCAGGCGTTGTCGGTGGATAACGATAGCAAATATCCTTCAACGTTTCCCACAGAAAGAAATCCGGGGACGTCAGATCCGGTGAACGTGCGGGCCATGGTATGGTGCTTCTACGACCAATTCACCTGTCATGAAATATGCTGTTCAACACCGCTTCAACCGCACGCGAGCTATGTGCCGGACATCCATCAAAAAAATGGTTCAAATGGCTCTGTGCACTATGGTGGGACTTAACTGCTGAGGTCATCAGTCCCCTAGAACTTAGAACTACATAAACCTAACTAACCTAAGGGCATCACACACAACCATGCCCAAGGCAGGATTCGAATCTGCGACCGTAGCGGTCGCGCGGTTCCAGACTGTAGCGCCTAGAACCGCTCGGCCACTACGGCCGGCCGGACATGTATCATGTTGGAAGTACATAGCCATTCTGACATGCAGTGAAACATCTTGTAGTAACATCGGTAGAACATTACGTAGGAAATCAGGATCCATTGCGCCATTTAGATTGCCATCGATAAAATGGGGGCGAATTATCTTTTCTCCCATAATGCCGCACTATGCGTTAACCCCCCAAGGTCGCTGATGTTCCACTTGTCGCAGCCATCGTGGTTTTTCCGTTGCCCAGTAGTGCATATTATGCCGGTTTACGTTACCGCTGTTGGTGAATGACGCTTCCTTGCTAAATAGAACGCGTTCAAAAAATCTGTCATCGTCCCGTAATTTCTCTTGTGCCCAGTGGCAGAACTGTACATGACGTTCAAATTCGTCGCCATGCAATTCCTGGTGGATAGAAATATGGTACGGGTGCAATCTATGTTGATATAGCATTCTCAACACCGACGTTTTTGAGATTCCCGATTCTCGCGCAATTTGTCTGCTGCTGATGTGCGGATTAGCCGTGACAGCAGCTAAAACACCTACTTGGGCATCATCATTTGTTGCAGGTCGTGGTTGACGTTTCACATGTGTCTGAACACTTCCTGTTTCCTTAAATAATATAACTATTCGGCGAACGGTCCGGACACTTGGATGATGTCGTCCAGGATACCGAGCAGCATACATAGTACACGCCCGTTGGGCATTTTGATCACAATAGGCATACATCAACACGATATCGACCTTTTCCGCAATTGGTAAACGGTCCACACGGGTAATGTATCACGAAGCAAATACAGTCCGCACTGGCGGAATGTTACGTGATATCACGTACTTATACGTTTGTGACTATTACAGCGCCATCTATCACAAAGCGAAAAAAGTGGTCCAACTAAAACATTCATATTTCTTTAAGTACTACACGAATATCTAATAAAAAATGGGGGTTCCTATTTTAAAAGACGCAGTTGATATCCGTTTGACCTATGGCAGCGCCATCTAGCGGGCCAACCATAGCGCCATCTGGTTTCCACCTTCAAGCTAGACAAGTTTCGTTCTTTGTAGTTTTTTCGTTTGACTCTTATTTCGTGAGATATTTGGCCCGGTCACGATCAATGGACCACCCTGTATAATGTTGTCATAGGTATTAACAACTCGTCTAACGTAAGTAATTTAGTCTGTGTGTGTATGCTGTTTGCCAGTTGTGTTACACATACTGTGAATATGCTGGGTGCAGACAATTTGACAAGTGTGTTCTTCCTATTTTGTAATGTGTAATGTCTCTGAGGAATGTTTCAAGCAGTTATCCGATTACTTAAACCAGTGGAAAAACGGCTGTAACTACAAATTTACTACAAATTAAAACTAAAGCACACAAAAGTGCATAAATTTTTATGGCCGATATTTTGACATAGAATAAAATGGAATGTGGCGAGGAGTTGTCACATAGAAATATAGTGCAATTTAGACAACATCGTCCAACGCAAAGCCCAAGAATATTTCTCACTCTCGAGTAGGATGTGGGAATTCTTTCCATTCGAGTTCTGATGTCTCTGGTCGTTTCTTTCTAGGCAGGCGAGAGTCAAAAATTATTTTCTAAATAGGAGGAGTAAATTTATGAGTAAAATTTCTTGAAAACGAAAAGTTGCTCCGTGAGTCCTTCTGGTAAGGGTCCCATACCAAGCAGTAATAACTCTAAAGAGGACAGGTAAGCATAGAGAGGTCATTCTAGTGGATCTGTTGAACTTTCTGAGTGCTCTGCCAATAAAAAGTAATCTTTCGTTCGGCATCCCAATAAAATTTTCTATGTAAGGATTCTGATTTCAGATGTTCGTAATTGAAACTCCCAAGTATTTATCTGAACGTTAAATTTGTGTAATTTATCGTGTAACCCAAATTTTGTAGTACTCGTACGGAGCCCGTTAAACTTTTTATTGTTGTCCGTTTTTCGCACCATACAGATAACGTGTCTTAATCAATTTGTAATTTGTTTCGATCGTCTGATTATTAGTCGGTAAACGATGGCATCATCTGCAAACAATCTAAAAGTTTATTTTTATTTCTCTTTCTTTTTTAAAGAAATGGGCGCCACTTAACTACATATTTGTATGGACGTGATGAATGCAGTGAATGCGGGTCACAGCAATGTATTAGTTGTCAAATACGCATGCAGTTCGTTAATGTTAATTTAATATTCTCAATTTCAGCCGTATTATGTGTCTCGTATCCTTTCATATGACTACTGGTTGACAAGACCAGATAATTATTTTGATGGTGACATATCATTTAGGCAGCTCAGACATTTTTTGAGATTTCAGATTGCACTTCAGAATGGCTACAAAGCCGAAATCAACATTGAGTGAAATGAATGAATGCAAACCTACAGTCAAATGACGCAAATTTCAAAACGTTCCACGACTGTGGTCTCCAACGAAGATAAAACCTAAGGAGGGCGTGGTGTTCACGTTATTTCCTATATCATTTATATAGATTAGGAACAGCAGAACTCCTATAACACCTTATAAGAGCCTGTATGCTGTGTCCTTTGCGGATGCAGGATGACGAAGCGCCGTGAGCAGTAATGAGACACCATTAGCGAATTAGACATTTATTAGCTTTAGTTAACAACGGAATTGTCTTCCCCATGGCACCAGCGAGGAGGGCTGCAGACGCAGCACGCAGAGTAGAACGTGCTGCTGTGATCGCTTAACAACCTCTCGAAGCCGTTGGTGAGGTCACGGCGCCGGCCAGTGTGGCCGAGCGGCTCTAGGCGCCACAGTCTGGAACCGCGCGGTCGCTACGATCGCAGGTTAGAATCCTGCCTCGGGCATGGATGTGTGTAATGTCCTTAGGTTAGTTATGTTTAAGTAGTTCTAAGTTCTAGGGGACTGATGACCACAGCAGTTAAGTCCCATAGTGCTCAGAGCCATTTGAGGCCGGCCGGAGTGGCCGTGCGGTTCTAGGCGCTACAGTCTGGAGCCGGGCGACCGCTACGGTCGCAGGTTCGAATCCTGCCTCGGGCATGGATGTGTGTGATGTCCTTAGGTTAGTTAGGTTTAATTAGTTCTAAGTTCTAGGCGACTGATGACCTCAGAAGTTAAGTCGCATAGTGTTCAGAGCCATTTCAACCATTTTGAACCATTTGAGGTCACGACAACACACTCAGCAGAGTGACGGCGTGCAGGGTATGCTGCCCAGCTGGCTGCAGGCGTTACGTTTGTGGCATCGACACCCACTGCCCTACGACGCTTTTGACTAGGGCACACTCAATGACCTCGTAGATGTCGAGGGTAGTAGTCATAGGGCGAACGATAGACAGTACATCACAGGCCCTGCCTTGATGTGGCTCACTACAACTGAAATATAGAGAGCTTCATGAGCGTGAGTATTTGCAAAGGTAATGATGTTATGTCCTTGGCAAGGATGACTTAAAGTGGTCTCGTTTCCTAGGTTCGTAAGCAGTCTTCATCGGACATCAGTGTCCCAACAGTAGCTCGTTGCTTTTCTGGAATATCAGCAGGCTGAAAGGCGTTCTAGTGTGAGATTTACGTGCATTTATGGCACATTGCAGAGCTGTCAAAATAACATTATGTTCCTTGCACAGTGAGGTCATCGCCGGCCGTTGTGGCCGTGCGGTTCTGGGCGCTACAGTCTGGAGCCGAGCGACCGCTACGGTCGCAGGTTCGAATCCTGCCTCGGGCATGGATGTGTGTGATGTCCATAGGTTAGTTAGGCTTAATTAGTTCTAAGTTCTAGGCGACTGATGACCTAAGAAGTTAAGTCGCGTAGTGCTCAGAGCCTTTTGAGCCAGTGAGGTCATCTTGCTGAATTGGCGATTCAAACCACTCGCTCAAGCGATGAGAGGCAATGGCCTCTGTTGTGTGCCGTGGTATTGCGGTGTCGGCTCTCCTACCTGTCTGGAAAACTTTTTTTTTAAAATTTACATTCCTCCATTAAATGTCTTCAACATATCGATGAAATTACGTACATATGATATAAACTACAGGAGTTGAACAAAATACGGATATACCTCCAGGAATATGCTTGAACATAAATGCAGATGCCAACTAAGCCTCCAGGCTGCGCTGTTCTGTTTGACCACAAAATGCATGTGTGCAGTGTCCTCAATACGTTGCAAGTGTCAGTAGCGCTCAGAACAGTGTTCCGTGTGACTGTGAGTCCACTGTGTCGGAGCAAAGTATAATTCGAGCGTGGGCAAATTGTTGGTGTTCGTATGGTGGGTTCTTCCATAACCAAAGTACTCGAAGTGTTCTGTGTTTCAAGAGGCAGCATATCGAAGATTTGTATCGCATACAGCCAGTGTGGAAAAACATCGTCCACTAATTGACAACGCGGGCGAAAGTGTGTGTTTGAGTGATCGTGGCTGACGGTCACTGAAGAGGACGTAACAAAAGTGTTGCACTTGCGAACTCTGTCAGCACTAAAACAAATAAAGAGAGCTCCATAAGAAGGGAACTGTAAAGGCGAGCTTAAATTCCAAAACTCCGTTTCCGTGATTCAAATACTCGTAATAGGAAAATGTGATGCCGAAGCTATAAAGCCTGTACTACGGAACAACGGAAGAAAGTAACTTGTTCGGATGAGTCTTGCTTCGCACTGTTTCCAACTTCTGGCCGAGCTTACGTCCCAAGAGTTCAGAAGGTCGCATTACTGCCAAGGATTCTGCGACCATTTCGGATGCTCAAGTCCATCTTATGGCACAATAGTTGATCACCAAAGGTAATGCTGCGTTCGAAGACGACAGCGTCCCTGTTCACACAGCTCGCGTCGTCCAGGAGCGGTTTGGTGACCACGAGAATGAACTGTCGCATCTGCCCTAGCATGTTATTGAGACTACTTTGGAGGCAAATTTGCATGATCGCTATCCACCTCCTTCATCGTTACTCGAACTTGCCACTATTTTGCAGGAATACGTAGTATACGATTCCCTTGGAAACCATTCAGGACCTCAATTTATTCATTCCGAGGCGACAGGAAGCTGTTTTTTAATGCCAACAGGTTTCTTACACCGTATTAGGCAGATTAATGTACCGGGTGATAAAAAAGTCAGTATGAAAACTGAATAAATCACGGAATAATATAGATAGAGAGGTACAAATTGACACACATGCTTGGAATGACATGGGGTTTTATTAGAACCAAAAAAATGCAAAAGTTCAAAAGATGTCCGACAGATGGCGCTTCATCTCATCAGAATAGCAATAATTAGCATAACAAAGTAAGACAAAGCAAAGATGATGTTCTTTACAGGAAATGCTCAATATTTCCACCATTATTCCTCAACAATAGCTGTAGTCGAGGAATAATGTTTTGAACAGCGCTGTAAAGCATGTCCGGAGTTATGGTGAGGCATTGGCGTCTGATGTTGTCTTTCAGCATCCCTAGAGATGTCGGTCGATCACGATACACTTGCGACTTCAGGTAACCCCAAAGTCAATGATCGCACGGACTGAGGTCTCGGGACCTGGGAGGCCAAGCATGACGAAAGTGGCGGCTGAGCACACGATCATCACCAAACGACGCGCGCAAGAGATCTTTCACGCGTCTAGCAATATGGGGTGGAGCGCCATCCTGCGTAAACATCGTACGTTCCAGCAAGTGTTTATCAGCCAGGCTGGGGATGACGCGATTATGTAACATATCGGCGTACCTGTCACCCGTCACGGTAGCAGTTACAAAACCAGAAGCACGCATTTCCTCGAGGAAAAAAGGTCCGATAACGGTAGATGTGGTAAATCCAACCCATACCGTGACTTTCTCGTCGTGCAATGGAGTTTCCACGAGAATTCTAGGATTTTCGGTAGCCCACATTCTGCAGTTGTGGCCGTTGACAAACCCTCGGAGCGTGAAATGAGTTTCGTCGGTCCACAACACGTTACTCAACTAATCGTCACCTTCCGCCATCTTTTGAAACGCCCACACCGCAAATACCCTCCGCTTCACTAAATCGCCAGGTAACAGTTCATGATGCCGATGGATTTTGTACGGATAGCATCGGAGGGTACGCCTAACTGCCAACCAAATAGTAGTGTATGGAATGCCGGCGCGACGTGCGACTGCACGAGCGCTGACTTCCCCGTGCATAGACGAACCCGCTACAGTCTCCATTTCTTCCTGAACTGTCTCAGCAGCATTACGCCTTGTGCTCGGTCGACCACTACGGGGTCTATCGTCTAAACAACCCGTGGCTTCGAACTGCGAAATCATTCTCGTCACAGCTGCATTTGTCAACGGACCTTTACCCGTCCGAATCCCCTTCCTATGGCAATAGGATCGTAACGCTGAACTAGCACATACCCTATTCTGATAATACAGCTTCACTAAAAGCACCTTTTCAGGTAACGTCAACATGCTGCGACTGCTCGCGCAACTGATTCTCTCTCTCATTACAGCTCCTTTTATACACGATAATCATGCGCAGTCACTGACGTTTTGCTGTCCAGCGCCATCTGTCGTACATTTTGAGAACTTTTTTTTGGGTTCTAATAAAACCCCATGTCATTCCAAGCATGTGTCCATTTTTACCGCTCTATCTACATTATTCCGTGGTTTATTAAGTTTTCAAATTTATACTGACTTTTTGATCACCCGGTATTTTATTTTGGTGCTTTTATATTCTTGCCCGCCTTTTTTATACGTTAAGTGAGTTATAAAATGACTGAGTGTAACGAAAAACTTCGTAGGACTTGGAACTGAAATTTAAAGAAAGGATAATGTATTTTAATTCACCGAGTTTTTCTTCAAGAAATCTCATTCTTCAAAGATGTACGAAAATTGTTGTATAACCAGCTTAGTGCTATTGGAGTGTATAGTGGTCAGCTTGCAGAAATTGTCGAAAGTGGGGGAACGACAGTTTTCGTACGACACAGTTATAAAATCTGTCAATATTTGCTGAAACAACTGGAGCGTCAAAATGTTTGAGCAGACTTCCTACAAATTACTCAGTAGATATTTGTCCGAATTTTCATAGCCAAACGAAGAGTGGGAAACAAACAAATGGCGTACCAGATTGACCAGTGTGACGTCTAGTTTTTCAGATAAAAATGAATAACGATCGATTTTAAATACATTTTAAATACCTTCTGAACAAACTTGAAAACAAAAAGAATTAAAATACTTGTCTAACGTTTTTTGAAACGATGTATCCAAAAGTAAGAAATTAGAAAAACATTTCATGCGTCTCTAAATGAAGCTTGAAATAATGTACAGCAGATCGGATACCGAATGTTAATTTAAAGTTCAGTGTTTATCTGAGAATCCTAGAATTTTAAAGCGTATTAGAGACAATTTGGCTGCTGGATTATACAGATCGTGCCGTCTGCTCTTGCGTGACGTGGACATGTCTCTACCACCTATGCTCGTAGGTGGAAGGAAGTTCCAATTTACTCAGTCAAAAAATTTTTCAATAGAGAATCTGTTAGATATCTTGTAACAAATTCCGTGTGGTGCAAGAAGTAATGTCTCCCTTACGAGCGGTGTCGACATCATTGTTCTTACTCACTTCTCCTGCCAAAGAAAAGTGAATATAAAAAAGAGAATTAAACTGGTATCATAAATTACAGAACAATTCCAATCTAACTGCGGATTCTGCTTAGTGCTCTTTCGATGTCACTAACATATAAATGTTACAGCTCCAACGGTTCTCTGTTTCCAATTTTGAATATTTAAATACTTGATTTTGCATCTCCTCCAGTTGTTGTTGACAATATTGTTCCTGCTCACTACCTTATGTCAAAAGAAAAGAAAAGTTATTCAAACAATGGGATAAAAGTAAAACGATAGATCAGATAGCAGTTGATATTGGTTGTCGAATTTCTTTCAGTGGTCTCGCTACGGCACTAATGTATGAGCATCTCAGCTCCTATGATTTATGATTTACGTACTGTAGCATTACTACCTCCACCGGTAAAATATTTAACGGTTTGATTTTCCGTAGTATTAGTTATCTCAATTGGTAAAATATTTCACCACTTGACCTCACGTAGTAATAGAATCTCAAATCCGAACAGCAGCAAACTGCACGGTGTACTTATTCCACCAGACAAATATCTTCTTGTACTCTTCAGAATTCTAAGACTCTAAGTTAAACGCTGAACTTTAAATTCTCATTCGTTGTACATGATTTCGAGTATCATTCACAGGCCCGTCAAATGTTTCTATAACCTATTTTATTTCTTAATTTTATACAAAACATTTGACTGCTATTTTTTAAGTTTTTTATCCTCTGATTTCAGAAACGAATCTAAAAAATTAACACAATAATATCTATTTTCCACAAATGGGCATTACGTTTGGTATAATATCGATAATTTTTTTCGGTACCCATACCCGGTTGTAGGGAAGCAGCCTACTCACGCCGTAATAAACTCACATCAGTCTTTCCATTGTGTGCCAGCCAGTCCGTTGTAACTAGCTCTGACGTCATAAATGTTGCGCAATACTTTAAAAATCAAGCAAATAACCTAAAACTTTTCTAGCATGTCAGGAATAATACTAAATTAATGTGTGTTGAATATCAGTTCGAAAACTTTAACCATTTTCGAAATTTGGACATTTTTCTGTAAAAATCATTGGCGCAACAGAAAAGAGCTAGAGACTTCAAAATTTATATTTAGATTCATCTTTCATAATGATTTAATAAAAACAGTACTTTGGAATTCACAAATTAATTTTAGTGGAAATTCATGATTTTGTGGTTTTCGTCTCAAAACTGAAGGAAGCAAGATAGATTAAGTAGGCTAATAAATAAGGCTAGGATGTTTAGATTTAAATAGGTTGGAGGTCCGCTATGACTATGAAAATGTGAAAAGTTTCTTTTGAATACCTATAAAATTATAGCGATAGCGGATGTCAAAAGGGCCAGTTCAGAGCTCATCTACTGCGTGCAGTGTAATTAAATTAATTCTCTCGCCCAAAATATTTAACTTAGCCACATCAAAATTTTATTATCAATACTTACCTGCGTGCTGAATGCACATTTAAATTAAGAGCTTCATCGGCCATCAGCAAGAGAAGCTATGAATTATTAGGTAACTTAAAGTGGTGCATTACTAGCCCAGCGGCTAGTCGGGAGAGCCGATTTGATCAGGCGTTCCCTTAGCCGTCCGCACCGCGGCTTTATATATAAGAATGCTGCGCGAGGAAGCAAGGCCCCAGTTCTCTCCAGACGCTGAATAACACGCCATCTGTGTCGGGAGTCGCGTCGCGTCGGTATCTCTGCTACTAACAGCCTCGGATGCCGTATTAAGTTACTAGAGATACGCGTAACTATGAAATCATTTCAAGTGATTTTCATTATCTAGCTTCAGTTTGCGTATTGTCGTATTTTCACGTGCCGTCGCGGGACAGACATTCTACCAATTATTTAGCGTGGCGTTTGATGAAATATTCTCATCAAATTATAGCGAGCATTCATTTCAACATTTAATTCGGACATTTATAGTTGCATCAGCGCATTAGACTCTGAACTGCTCTGATAGTTAGGTTGTAGGGATACTTGTGTTTTTTTTATCTGTGACTTTGAGAATATACTCAACTATTTTGGAAAATCGTTTTTGATTAGAAATCCCGGACAATCTCCTAATTCCTCAGAGCTATAAGCTGCAGCTATAATTGTATTCTCAGATGAAGTGGGCACTAGGAACTCTAATTACAGGCTTCACGTTTTGTTAAATCACTTTCTGGGTGCTAAAAAGTAAATAGAGAGCCAGTGTTGAAAACGGCGAAAGACAGAATTAACAACATTCTAAAAGCCAGAAACTGATTCAACATTCAAACATTTGTACAGCAAGCATATTTTCTATACAAACCGCCGCCCCACATATGGTGCATCGGCCGGGAAATCAACTAAGTGAAAGTGATTTTAACTATTCGGATTCGCTAGTGGAATGCGACACGCAGCTGAGTAATAGAACAGTGAAAGTGTTACGTGTGCATGTGGACGACGCAATTGGATTAACAACGCATCTGGATTGACGGAGCTGGCACTGAGTCTAGCGGTGCTGCCGGCATCGCGAGAAGCCAGTTTCGCCGCACCGTAGTCGTCCGCCGCAGCAGCCGGAGCCGCGCCTGCAGTTGCGGGCCGCGCGAGCACGCTGCAGCCGTCGGAGTGCCGTCTGCGGTTCGGCGTGCCACGTCGCGTCAGTGGTCCTGGTGCGCCGCGCCGGCGGCGCCATGCGTCGTGCGGGGGGAGCTAAGTTGAGTGAGGGGCTGTTAAAAATGCGCTAGGGGACTGTCGGCGATGGAACCGCCAAAAGAAACTGAAGTTGGACTTGGATCAGAACCTATGTCTGTTGAGGGAGCTGTGAGTCCGGACAGCGGTTCAGGTGTGGGCATGCATGAGGGTAGTAATGTTGAGGTGAAATATGAAGTGTTGTCTCCTGACAGTAGTGTGCGAAGGGGCAGTGATTCAGTAATAGAGGCCCCTGTAGTGGGGCAGAGATTGGAAATTGTAAATTTATTGGATGATGGTTTCTCTGATGAATTGGGGATGAGGCCGTCATCGGAGATGGTAGAGTTTGGGAAGGAGAGGTTGGATATGACTGATCAATCAAGGGTTTCATTTAGTTTTGATGATTCTGGTATTGGAGCTGGTTTTTTGTCACCTGAGTGTGATAGGGGGCCAGCTAGTGAGCGGCCCAAGGATGCGGGGGCTATTGATTTGAATGTTGTATTGCAGGCAATAGCTGCCAGTAATGCAAGAATGACAGCTGAATTGAAGTCTGAAATGGTGGCCAGCCAAACGGATTTTGGTAGGCGGTTTGAGGCAATGGACAATAAATTGGAGTCCAATAATGCTGAATTAAAGTATGAGATTGTGGCCGGCCGGGCTGGTTTTAATAAACGATTGGAGGAGGTGGACAGTGCCTTCAAGGCTGGTTGCAGTGGGTTGAAGGAGGATCTAGACAGTTTGAATTGTGAAGTTGATTACAATCATGAGGATATTGAGAAGGGGGTTGCTCAACAATTTTCTGAAATGTATAAAGCAGTAGAGTCCGAAGTTGCTGAGGTTCGCAAGGACTTCCAAATGGAAGATGCGAGGCTGGAGCACAAGTTAACAGAAAGGATCGAGGCGGAATCTGAACTGTGCTCAGATAGATTTAAAGATGTTGATATAAAGGTGGACATGTGTCAGGCGGACGTAGATGCAGTCAAAACTGATACTACTCATATTGTACAAAGAGTAGATAATGTTGAAATGAAAGTAGCAAACATCAGTACTAACATTGCTAACATTGAGAGTAAAGTAGCTTCAGTAACTTCTGGTAATGGTAGTGTACAACAAGTTGTAGCTGCAAACGCCGCTTTTATCGGGTGTCGGCAGTTCTTGAGGTTCGATCCAGATAAAAATATCCACCCGCTAGATTTCTGGAACGATTTTGAAGATGTGATTCCACCAACTTGGTCTGAACGAGAGAAAATCTCATTTATTAGAAGCCATTTAGCAGGTGACGCCATGCGTTGATCAGCTGATGTTATGTTGAAGTGTAAAACATTAGCGGAGTTTAAAACAGCTTTCATTAATGAGTATTGGTCTAGTAACAAGCAAAATGTAGTATTGAGAGAATTTTGGAGTGGAAAACGCTTCAATGCGGGCAAGGAATCTATTAAAGAGTTTGCTAGGCCATGGATTTCACGTTTGTCACATTTGGACGAAAAGCTGAAACCCTGAAATGATAATACTAGGTCTTGAAGCCAAACTGCCATGGTATTGGCAAACTAGAATTATATCAGCCCCTAGAGACAATCTGGATCGTTTCATTGAGTATTTGGAACGTGTAGAACGTGTTGCTGCCAATGAGGAGCAAGCACGTAATAACCAGGCGGTTACTTTTCCTAAGCCAGTAGTTAAGGGAATTGGTAAGACAGATCAGAATACTCAAACTGAACATGTGGATGAAGAGTCGGTAGCACCTAAGGATACAACAGAAATATTAGATCACTCACAGTATTTGATAGATACCGTGTTTGAGACGCTTTCTAAGTGGGAAGAGAAAGAGAAGGCGCAGCTATGTAACGATAGGGAAGAGCTACAAAATATTGAATTGTAAGGTGAAGAAGCAGAAGATATTCATGCTTATATTTACGATGAAGATGATGTGCTCCTATCTAAAGTGCTTGTGCAGGATGTTGATAATGTACTAATAGATTTAGGACAGGAGATAAGTGAGAATGTAGAGGGTAGGCTGTTGAGGGTCGATGAACCCAGTAGCTGTGACCAGTTGTCACTTGAGAAGGAAACCGACGATAATGGGAAAAGTGGTTTAGCTGTAACTAGTGTTATGCCCGGTCTGGAGGCGCAGAATCGCTCAGACTACAGTAATTTGGGTAATGTTCAGCAAACTAAATGTAACGAAGTCGTGCGGTGTTTCGATTTAAAATTAATAGACCGACTGGAAAAGGCAGCTGAAAATGTAATTCAAGAAACCCCTACACACTGTGACCTAAATGTAATAAAGGCAGATGTCGATCACTTTAGTTGGAGGCAAATCCAAAAGGAACTATTAGATGAATTTGAGGAACCACCTGTACAACCTAGAATAAGCCACCCTATAATAATAGTGAATATGTTGGGTATCAATGTACGTTGTCTCTTAGACAGTGGAAGTGAGGTGAGTGCAATATCTCAGTCCTTCTTTGATGCATTACCTGGTAAAGACAAGCTTACAGTAATGAGGGTATCAGGACTAAGAATAATTGGTGCTACTGGCAAGGTGTCAAAAACAGTAAAGCAAGAAGCTTTGCTGCCCTTTAACATTAATGGTAATTTAATTGATCATCCACGTTTAATTGTAAACAATCTCAGTATTGAGGTTTTAATTGGCATAGATTTCTTGTCAAAATATCAGAGTGTTGTTGACTTTGAGGGAAGCCAGTTGAAAATGGTCTTGCCAATAACCGGAGTAATTATAGTACCTTTTAGTGATAAACATGTAGTAACTGATGATGAAACTTGGGAGCTGCCTATGCGAGTTCTGAAGAATGGGAGGTATTGGGACGAAAGTGTTAATCTTAGTACAAGTAAGCTAAACACAGAAGAAGAAGAAGCAATTATTTTGGACAAAATAGAGGCTAAATTGCAGGAGGTCGATGAAGTTTCCGCTGGTCAGAAGGAGGAACTGAGACTGGTTCTAGAAAGGCATCATAAAGTATTTTCGGATCGATGTGGCGTGGTCATAGGTTATGAATGAATGCTGTAGGGAGGAGGTTGTTCTGTAACCTCTACACAGTGTGGCAGCTGTGCAGTCCCAGCTGTGTGAGATCTTCTTTCCTTTTCAGGTCTCACTCATTCTTCATCTTTCCTGTCCCCAAAAATTTCGAACTCTTCTTTCCACCACATTAAATTTTCCGGTATGAATATCAAGCCAGCATTAAGCTAATGAATGCTGTAGGGAGGAGGTTGTTCTGTAGCCTCTACACAGTGTGGCAGCTGTGCAGTCCCAGCTGTGTGAGATCTTCTTTCCCATTTCAGATCTCACTCACACTCTTCATCTTTTCTATCCACAAAAATTTCGACCCTTTCTTTCCAACACAAAGTTTTCCGTTATGACTATCAAGTCGGCATTCAGCCAATGAATGCTGTAGGGAGGAGGTTGTTCTGTAGCCTCTGCACGGTGTGGCAGCTGTGCAGTCCCGGCTGTGTGAGATCTTCTTCCCATTTCGGGTCTCACTCATTCTTCATCTTTCCTATCCACCAAAGTTTCGACTCCTTTGTAATACAAAAACTTTCCGTCATGGCTATCAAGCCATGAGTTCTGTAACCATTCTATCCACCAATTAGTGAAGAAAAATACCTAATGTGACAAACCTAATAGTGACAAACAACAGAGAAGTATGAAGTAATTAAGATAAAATGTATTTGAGTAACAATTATGTATGGAGCCCTGGTAATATAGTGAATACAAGGTGTTGTTTTATTGGAAATGGTCCCACAATAATATTTTAAAAGGATGTACAAATTCGTGTTCAAGCAGGATCTGAAGTGGTAGTGAAACCTAGTGTATGCTGTAGAGCTAGCTAATAAACAGTAAGAGAGGGTGCTTAGTGTTATGAAGGATATGCAGATGGTTTGTAAGGATGAACTCGCCTTGTGTAGCAAGGAATGGCAGTGAAATATAATTGAACAGTGTTTGTGGTTGAGACGTGGGGGACACGTCCCTGAAGTATTTATGAGGTTGGAGCTGGCCATTATTTTGGTGTAGTGTGTGACAGGACACACCTACACGTATTGAGGTTATGAGTTGGAGGCGTGAATGTGACCATAGGTACCCTTATGTTAGATGAGACAGAGCAGCTCATGGTGTCCTATAGGTTTAAGGAATTTAGCATTACGCTCATCCATAATTACTTGATGCATTTTAGTGGTAGGTCGAGAGAGACTACCTGTGGTTTCAGCGTCCGATCGAGTGGAAATGGATTGCCACGTGAGCAAACTGATCAGCTGCAATACACTATGGATATGAAATAAATGTGTTATCCTGTGCTTCAAAATTTTAATAGAGACAAACCAGATAATGGCAGCCTGGTAGCTGCGTGAAAGCGTGGAGTGACTTGGACACAACTCACAGTGACCCCTCCCCTTTCCCCATGTAATTTAGAGTGATCGAGAAGGACGCACACCATAGCAACTTCCCCTCCTCTACCCTTGTGAATGGAAGTGTAGGACGCCAGCCAAAGCGGCTACAACCTCGTGTGTAAAAAATTATTTGTGAACTTTTCTTTCAGGTTTAGAAAAGACTGTTAAGAGATAATCATCTGTTTATGTATCATGTTATTTTCTTTGAATTTGTGTATGTAAAAATGTATTTAATGGATTTAAGATTTTCATAATTTTACATAATTTTATTTGTTTGTTTGTCTAAGGCAATATGTATGCCAAAGTGTTTCATGAACTTTGCTTAAAAATATTGAGTAATAATGTTGCTTAAGAGGCAGTGAACATGCCCGCAATTTAAATAATTAATGTAGGTAATCAGTTTTCTTTTAATGTTTCTACATGTTTTCATTTCAATTTTGAATTTTCATAGGAAGTTAAGCTGTACTCTTGCTTCCCTTTTTGTAATTAATTTTTTTTTCATTCATTAACATTCATAAACAAAAAATTTAAGTAGAGAGTGATGTAGGGAAGCAGCCTACTCACGCCGTAATAAACTCACATCAGTCTTTCCATTGTGTGCCAGCCAGTCCGTTGTAACTAGCTCTGACGTCATAAATGCTGCGCAATACTTTAAAAATCAAGCAAATAACCTAAAACTTTTCTAGCATGTCAGGAATAATACTAAATTAATGTCTGTTGAATATCAGTTCGAAAACTTTAACCATTTTCGAAATTTGGACGTTTCTCTGTAAAAATCATCGGCGCAACAGGAAAGAGCTAGAGACTTCAAAATTTATATTTAGATTCATCTTTCATAATGATTTAATAAAAACAGTACTTTGGATTTCACAAATTAAGAGTTTAGTGGAAGTTCATGATTTTGTGGTTTTCGTCTCAAAACTGAAGGAAGCAAGATAGATTAAGTAGGCTAATAAATAAGGCTAGGATGTTTAGATTTAAATAGGTTGGAGGTCCGCTATGACTATGAAAATGTGAAAAGTTTCTTTTGAATACCTATAAAATTATAGCGATAGCGGATGTCAAAAGGGCCAGTTCAGAGCTCATCTACTGCGCGCAGTGTAATTAAATTAATTCTCTCGCCCAAAATATTTAACTTAGCCACATCAAAATTTTATTATCAATACTTACCTGCGTGCTGAATGCACATTTAAATTAAGAGCTTCATCGGCCATCAGCAAGAGAAGCTATGAATTATTAGGTAACTTAAAGTGGTGCATTACTAGCCCAGCGGCTAGTCGGGAGAGCCAATTTGATCAGGCGTTCCCTTAGCCGTCCGCACCGCGGCTTTATATATAAGAATGCTGCGCGAGGAAGCAAGGCCCCAGTTCTCTCCAGACGCTGAATAACACGCCATCTGTGTCGGGAGTCGCGTCGCGTCGGTATCTCTGCTACTAACAGCCTCGGATGCCGTACTAGAGATACGCGTAACCATGAAATCATTTCAAGTGATTTTCATTATCTAGCTTCAGTTTGCGTATTGTCGTATTTTCACGTGCCGTCACGGGACAGACATTCTACCAATTATTTAGCGTGGCGTTTGATGAAATATTCTCATCAAATTATGGCGAGCATTCATTTCAACATTTAATTCGGACATTTATAGTTGCATCAGCGCATTAGACTCTGAACTGCTCTGATAGTTAGGTTGTAGGGATACTTGTTTTTTTTTTTATCTGTGACTTTGAGAATATACTCAACTATTTTGGAAAATCGTTTTTGATTAGAAATCCCGGACAATCTCCTAATTCCTCAGAGCTATAAGCTCCAGCTATAATTGTATTCTCAGATGAAGTGGGGACTAGGAACTCTAATTACAGGCTTCACGTTTTGTTAAATCACTTTCTGGGTGCTAAAAAGTAAATAGAGAGCCAGTGTTGAGAACGGCGAAAGACAGCATTAACAACATTCTAAAAGCCAGAAACTGATTCAACATTCAAACATTTGTACAGCAAGCATATTTTCTATACAAACCGCCGCCCCACACGGTACATTTTAACGACAGTACATACTTGACAATATAAATAAACAGATGAACCATCAATTTATTTTCAACATGTATGAATACATCCTTGAGCAACACTGTTAAGTTTTTCTTGGAGTACGTACATTGTTCATTCTTGCAAAACTTACAAGAATGAATTGTTGTGTCATACACGGACATTAAACATGAACATGAAAAAAATGAAGTAAAATCTTCAAAATGACATCATCCTTGAAGCTTTAAGTACAGGACAGTGCCTAAACGACGAAAAACACCAAATTAAATTTACATTTCTGTAGCCAGAAAATTGGGTTTCTGATACTTGTGAACAATGTGTAGCTTGTTGGTAAAGAAAGATTATTTGTCAACAGACTGCGAATCACTAACAAGCTATATATAAAAGAAATCTGACGATTGACTGAGTAGCTTACTACCAAGAGTACATCTGTATGATGTGCAGCTCAAAAACTATAACCAATTACGGATGGATGGTGGGAGGAGGGGGGGGGGGTGTAAGCTATATTCTGTGGGTTCTGTAGCACTTGCAGCTTCTGTATCTTTCTTGAAGCAGCCATAATGATAGAGTAGCATAGGACCACTTGGACACATCCGTACCAGTACTTCAAAATGAAGCGATATCACGACTCTGGATTAAAATTAACAATTAAAAACAGGTCACTAGATTAAACTCCATAAAATTAGTCCAATTATTTTCATTGCAGTGAAAGCTTCGTTGAACGCACCTAACAATAGTGTGGTAATTGCGAATGATAGTTTCAGGTGAAGTTGATGTTCAAGCTCTCGGTAGAGGTTCAAAAACACAAAATATGGGAAATGTTACCCACACGAAATTTTTAATGGCAGGAAAACAACTGAGAGAATAGGGCTTAGGACGGGACCAAGAGCAAATAAGATAAATGGAGGGATAAAAGTAAAATCTGGGAATTTAGAAACAGGTTTTACTATAATTATGGTGTTAGCTTGTTTATAACATTGACCTGGTACTAAAGGTGTGATATAGAAAACAGGGGAAAACGATGAGCAGATAAAAAGTCCTCAAAATTTCTAAAACACATGTATGGGGTAAATGTTTTGCCCCTCCTGACATGCGGACGCTTCTTTGTGTTAAGACGAACTTAAAGTGCTTAATTAGTGTGTCTTTACCTTTCTGAGACTATTTTCCGAAGGTATGTATTTACTGTTAGCTTGTTATGCTTTCCGATCCAGATCTGTCTGAGTCTTCAGTCAACCTGATAAGGAGAAGATTTTCCGATCCGTTTTCTTTTCGATGTTGCATATGAATGAAACCTTTTGACATTCCATTCCGTTCCATTTTTTAATAGTCTGTGGGAATGAAATTCCGTCCCATTCCGTTTCTAACGGTCTGTGTCAATGAAATTTCGGCACCATGCTTTCCATTCCATTTTAACGGTCTGTGCAAAACGTCGCCATTTGGATTTGACATAATCTCTTACATGTGAGCTGTTCCTTATTGTGGTATAAAATGAGACATTGATTGAGCATCACGTATGTCAACATCCCTCTCAATTTCACTGTTTACGGGTTGGGGATTGCTGCTTACCCTATCTGTCAGATCTTTTATGTACATAGAGAACAATAACGGTCCAGTCACACTTTCCTGGGGCACCGCTAACAATATTCTTGATTCTGATAATACTTGCTGTCGAGGACATCGTACTGTGTTCTATTACTAAAAAGTCTTCGAACCTATTCCGTATGCTCGGACCTTCGTTAACACTCTATTGCCAGCAGCTTCAGGAAGCATCGCTCAGTGCTCGAAATTTACCATGTCTCCCACAAAAAATAAAGTGTACGGGTCAATTTCAGAATGGGAAGCGAAAAATGAGAATATTCTAAGAGTTGAAAAACAACTACGAAAGTGCATTTTGCTGATCTGGAAACAGATCAGTGTTTATGTGTGTGTGTGTGTGTGTGTGTGTTCCTGCCATATTTTAGATGTGGAAAAACTGGATATTAGAAACTTTCTATAAATTTTTATGAATGCATTTGATCATAACGCAAAAAGCTTAGATCGTTCGGATAGTTTTGAACACAGCCAAGATGGCTGCTCTGCGGCTACATTGTGATTGCCTGTTTAATTTTAATGGCTACTAAAATACTAGGATGTGATTGGGTATTTCGGTTGAATGGCAGGTGAAAGTAGTAGACTCTGATTGTTGGAGAGGGCATGGTAGGGGACAGGAAAGCTGAGGGGCATGATGTCATTGGAAGGAGATGCGTTGTGTCAAGTCATGGGGGCGTGCCTTCTGCCATCATAAACTTGTCCCTGCATGTTGACAACACATACTAGTTGTATCGAACGATTCAGTACCACAATTTAGCGCAAAATACGCCAAAATTGTTATAGCTATACTACTTGTACTAATTACAACTTGTGGTGGGTTCTTTTTTGCCCTTCTCAACATGATGGTTAGTACGAAAATTTCCATTGCCTAAAGTACCGATAGGTACTCTGCAATCTTTCTAATTACGTACCTAAGTGTGGCGCTCCTTACCACCTTCCAATATGTCGTTCGCCAATCTACTGATATCGGGTACATTAAGGGACCCCGACATAGAGGGAATGCGATGAAAATATTTTAACAAAATGGTGCTCCACAACTGCCAAACGTTTCGCGAAAGACGTATTCGTACAGCTGCACCATTAGCTGCAGTCAAAAACTTTATGAAGTTGCTACTAGTTGCATTACAAATTTGTACCTTAATATTAAGTGAAATAGGCTAGCATCAGTGTTGTTGCCACACGTCACTAACACATGTTAGCTATCTATACAGACCTGCACTTTTGTTACACAAGGTGGCAAGTAAGGGTCTTGTAAGAAATGTATTTGCCACCTTGTGTCTAAGTAATACAGGTGTATTAGTGACATGTAATAACAACACTGATGCTCGGCTATTTAACTTCATATTAAGGCAGTAATTTTTAATACACAAGAAAGCAAAATGCAATAACGCATTTTTTAGTCAGTGCCAGAGTATTGCCCTTGTATATTACCGAAACTATTAGATATTTAATAATGTTCTTGACAGCAGCTGATGGTGTAACGGTACAAATATGCTTTTCATGAAAGTAATGGAAATGGTTTTCTCGGCAAAGTAAAAAGGTTATTTTAGCTGTTAACTTTTACTTAAGGACACAATGGACGAAATAAAATCCGTTCCTGTTGTCCTCGGGGCATCAGTGGTCACGCAGTCAAAGGTATATTACTTCCTAAAGTGTACCCAAACAAAACTTGTGTAACGGCCTATATTTCCGACCGACAGCGAACAGAGAGAAGGAAAGGCTGGGCAGTGCTCCGTCAGATGCAGCAAAATCTTGCTTTCTGTGCCGCAACACCGATGACGTAGCGTACACGCTGGGAGAATTCTTCTGCAGCTGCGTTTGTGAAAGTTTGTCCGTCGCGTCCTGCTCAAGCAGAATAGCTTGGAGTCTCGTTCTTCGTAGATTCTCCGCAGGAAGCGCTTGCCAACCGTTCCTCTCCATGTCAGCCTGACTCTTTCGTGACTGCATTAATAAATCATGTAAATATAGTTGCATAATTAAAAACTTTGTTAATCACATATCTTAAATGTACGTACTTATAACTCATGCTAATTGTTTAAACACTGGCAGCTCATTACTAGGCGTATTATCCATTCGTAATTAGAAACTAATAAGGAATAAGAAGCAAAAATTCTTTTAGATGACCTATCTACAGCAGACGTCTCTAATGCTCCTAACTGAAGATGTGGTGCCCACTACGGTTCTTTTTTCTGTATCACTCTTTAGAAACTTTATATTTCATGTTTTTCTTTCGAATATCTTTCAAGTTTACTATTTTCTATATGATTAGCGCAGTGAAGTCGTTGAAAAATTTCAGACCGTTATGTACCTCAATCTCACTCGGTACTTATACGTTGAAGGTCAGGGTATAAATTTCCGTCCTCACCAGTTACTCAATTCTGTTAGATTTATCGAGCTGATGCCGGATTTCCATCGTTTTGTACTTCTCAAGTGTGCTTATGATTCTGGACATACATCAACCTGTACAATCCATCCACACACTCGCAGAAAAAAGCACATCAAGAAGAGGTTTTGTAATATAAACGAAAGTTGGTACCTGTGTTCCTACATCTGAAAGATGATGTCTATTCAAATTTCGCACCAGTCGCATTAGAGTGACGCTAGTAGCGCTGCTATGAGGATGTTAATCAAGTTTGTTTTTAATACACGATGTGATGGTCGTGAGCTTTATTTACCTTTGAGATTGTGCGCGGTGAGCTGATGTTAGTAAAAAATACCTTTAAGGCGCCGAAGACGCCATTATGAACACCTCACTGAGTTCGAACAACGTTCTGTATTAGGGCTACGAGAAGCTGGATGTTTCTTCTGCGCTATTGCAGAAAGAGCTAGCAGAATGTATCCAATGTACATCACTGCTAGCAGCGGTGGTCACGAAAATGTAGGGATGCAAGAAGACCGGACACGAGACGGCCACGTGGCATCACGAAGACGGACGTGTTCCTCATGTGGCTTTGTCGTATCGTATCACATTCGCAGGAGCAGTTTCAGCAGCACCTGCACTTCATTGAGAAAATGAAATGTTACAAATCGGTTACTTCAAGGCTAGCTCCGAGCCAGACGCCCTGTAATGTGCATTCCACTGATCCCAAACCAACGCCAGTTGCGTCTTCAGTCGTGTCAAGCAAGTGCTCATTTTAGGGCAAGGTGGAGGTCTGTTGGGTTTTGTGATGAAGTTTGGTTCTGCTTCGGGGTCAGTGGTGGCCATGTGTTGGTTAGAAGGAGGCCTATTGAGGGCCTGCAAGCATCTTGTCTGTGCACCAGATACTCTGGACCAACACCTGGAACCACGGTCTGGGGTGTATTCCGTACGACAGCGTGGTTATCCTGCGTTCCCTGGCTACAAATCTGTACCTAAATCTAGTGATTCGACCTTTTTGCTGCCTTTTACGAACAGCATTGCAGTGCGTATTTTCCAACAGGATAACGCTTGCCCATGTACCTCTGTTTTGACTGGACACACTCTACAGAGTATCGACATGTTGCCTCTGCCTGCTTGATCTCACCAGATCTGTCTCCAATCGAGCGCATTTGGGACATCATCGGCCGACAACTCCAGCGTCATCCACAAATAGCATTCACCGTCCCTGTATTGGACGATCAAGTTCAACAGGAGTGCAACTCCATCCCTCAAAGTGACATCCAGCATCTTGTACGATACATTAAGTTAACACTTGTCCCGTATATCATGAATAAGAGATTTCGTAATGATGTGAAACGTGTCAGTTTAAAGAAACTTTTCTGTGCACTGTGTAATTTTTTATTTATTTACAGCTGCTACTACATATCTAAAAATTCGTCTATTGAGTAGAAGGAGTTGTCATTAAGAAATTCTTTTAATTTGTTTTTCAGTGTCGGTTGGCTATCTGTCAGACTTTTAATACTATTTGGAAAATGATAAAAGTTTTTTGTGACAGCATAATTGACCACTTTTTTTGCACCAAAGTCAGATTTAACACAGAATAGTGAAGATAATCCTTTCTTCTAGTGTTGTGGCTACGCACTTTGCTATTATTTTTGAAATGGGGTGGGCTATTAATAGCAAATTTCATAAGTGAATATATGTATTGCGAAGGTACTGTGAGTATCTCAAGTTCCTTAAATAAATGTCTGCAAGGTGATTACACGCTTTTGTGCAATGAATAAATTTTCTTTTAGTGATGAATTTCCCCAAAATACTATATTGCCATGTTAAAGCAGTGAATGATAATAGGCATAGCAGGCTAATTTACTTATCTGTTTACAACAAAAATTTGCAATAACCCTAATAGCATAAGTAGCTGAACCTAACCGTATCAGCAGATCATCAATTTGTTTCATCCAGTTCAATTTCTCATCAGTGTACACACCCCAAAATTTGGAATATTCTGCCTTAGCGACAGACGTCCGTTCAAGGTCTCTATTTATGAGTAGTTTTATTCCATGTACTGTACAGAATTGTATATACAGATTGCTCACAATTTAGTGAGAGTCCATTTGTAGAGAACAACTTTATAATTTTATGAAAGACATTATCTACAATTTCCTCAACTAATTCTGCTTTGTTGGGTGTGATTATTACACTTGTATGATCAGCAAAAAGAACTAGCTTTGCATCTTCATGAATGCAGAGTGGCAAGTCATTAACATTGTAACGTTGTTACTTTAATTTGCTATGAAAGCGGTACTGATAGACAATAAAAGCAGGTTAAAGCTGTGAGCTGTCTGGGGAAGTTAACCTTGCATTACTGAGCAACTGTTTCACCAGGTATCCACTCTAGCTTTCCAAATTCCCAACCAGACTAACATTAATTATGATCTTTTAATAGTCATACGACAACCGGTGATATTTATATAAAAAAGAGAATTTAAATAAAAAGAAATAAATCAGTTTATATTTGGAAATTTATTTTAACATTGATCATTGAAATTTCAGCATATTAAACTCGATTCATAACTAAGCTGGTGCCGTATTTAGGATTGTGAAAATGTGAGATTGTAATCTTACGGAACACATCAAATATGGAGCCAAGATTGGGAGACTGCATACAACACTGCATTCATAAAATAACACACGAAGAACGTTGAAACATATGCAAGAGGAAATTAACCACAACCAACCGATTCAATTTTCACCCAAAGAAGTTACGTTCGTAGCACAATCCTGTCCGTCATGTAATTACCACACACTGGTATACTAAATTCATACTAACTCTCTGTGAAATTTTCCCGAAAAGAATAGCTGAGGGCTACTTTGATGATTACACCACATGCTTCACGTGGTCAACTTGGTTTACACAAAGAGTGTAACTCCACAATAATTTTGATAATTAAAATAAATTAGATCGAAAAGCAGTTTACAAAAGAAAAACCTCGAACTGGTTACTATCGTCTTACTATTAACCTGATGCGTCAAACAGTTATATAAGCACGTGGTACTGGTCTCGCAAAGTACACCCCACGTGGGTTGAACATAAAGAAAAGTTGCTATATTGAAAAATATTGTCAAGACGAGACATTATAATCTCACGCACATTCGCATTTAAGATTGATTAACTTAGTTAGAGTTACTGACCAACACGTGGTTCCACTTTACTCACAAAGTAGCGACAAAGCAACTACCGGAATATATTCTGAACTTCACACTCGAATTACACTGCGTTGCAATTTAAGATAACATTAGATATTTTAGAGCTAAACCTGAAATAAAGGTGATTAAATTTTCAGTTAGGCTGAACTTAAGAAATCCATTGTCCTACGGACTTAGCAGACACGCGCTTAGCCGGAGATCTTACCACTTCAGACGCTCGCCACAGACCGACTGACCTGCGCTCCTACCGAGCGTGCTTCCCAAATACAAACGGAAGTGACCAGAGAGGCAGCTTCCTATACCAACATGACAAGGGACAGACAGGACCACACTAAGCATAGAAACCTCTCTGCTTTTAGAAAGCGTAGCTGCCTGTCCCGACGTTGGTCCTACTGTTCTCTAGCAGACAGGCTTGTCTGCCACCATCCATCATGCAACTACAAATACATTTGCTCAATCATCCTCTCACACAGAAGGGAAGGGGGATGACAGTATTTTATCATATACAGTATATAAAAGAAAGCGGATGTAGGTTCCGTATGAGACTGTGTGACATGAATTACATATAAACTCTGTTTTAAAGTGTAGTAGTGTGACAGATCGTTCTTGTTTATGTGTAAAAGTAACACGTTCCACTACTCAGTCTCCTCCCAGATAGTCAGAAACGCCACAGTAAATTTAGAAGAGGAATTTATGCCGTAAATGACAACAGATTTAAGAAATTAACATGAAAGGAATCCAACAGACACCTTTCATAACCCCAAAGCTCCGGGAAAAGACTGTGCAGGGAATTTTCTGGCCATGCTAGGACATTCCCAAGCAGGCTTCTCACACCCAACTTAAACCAAAAATGTAAAGAAAAGGCAAAAGTTCACCAGCTACTTGCTAAACACAATAATTTCAACACATCTTTAGAATCTACCAATTTCAAAGAGAAAAAAACATCTGTGACACCTATTTAAAAGATAGTGTAGACCTAATTCGGTCAGTAAGTAAAAACAATGGTTCCTGTGTCATTAATATGAAAACGATTTCTGGTTGTTACCCTTATGGAGTTCACCAGTATTTGCTCATTGCAAGAGCCAACTGATCACAGGAAAATTTATGACTGTTTATTAACAAGTAAAATTTATGAAAATAGCAAAGGTGCCACAGCAATTAAAAAAAGAACATGAAAATAACAACAGTATTATAAAGCAGAACATTACAATTCACAATCCGAAAAAGCCAAAGAAAATGATAATAAGAGAAAAAATATGTTTTACAAAGTGGTTGTCACAAAAAAATTCTATATCTTATAAAACTAATAATTTGTAGAATTAAAATAACTTTGTGGCACTAATTCAATGACTCTACTATATTTCAGTTAGTTAGCAAACAATGATCTCTGTGTCATTGTACTGGAACTACAATTAATTATGTGATTTTTACCCATATGGGGTTCCTCACTATAAATATGCCCCATGCAAAGGCTAATCGATCACAGTCCAATGAGAATAAATAGCTATCTGACTGATAAACGAAGCAATGCCACAGGAATGAATTTACGAAACAAAATATCACAAATCTAATACATCACACAAAAACAAACACTGATAAATAAAACAGCTCTGAAAGCTCAATAGTCACGTCTAAAAAAAACACCTATAAATAAAACACCTGCAAAATACAAGAGTCAGTCTAATAAAAAAAACACCAATAAATCGAACCCCTGCAAAATACACGATCAAAGTTTCTCTGAAAGAACACATGTATATGCATTGGACTAAGAACCGTATAATGACTGTTCACTGGCACACTCAGTAGTTCCACTGTTCCGAGGCACAATATAAGAGGGGGCGGGGGGTTCATCGCTGCAGCTGTCAGTAGTGATTTTTGTCCATCTGTTGCGTGCAATCCTGCCATCTCTGCTCTCTCATGACGTTTCTCTTGGTGGCCCGTGTCACGTACATCTCGATTTGGTTCCATGTTTGTGTTGTCAAATTCGTGCGGTATCCTCGTTTGACACGCCAGGTTGATATTCCTGGGCAAGGATGACACTTAATGGCTCTTCTTTGTGCCACCCTTAGCGACCAGAGAACATCGAACCATGATTTACTGTTGCTTGACAGTGGGCATCCGTTAGGAAATGTTGATAGGCGTCGTTGAAGTCTGCCATTTTCTCTGGACAGTATCTGTCAAAAGGCTCCACGGTCCTTTATCCCCTGTCTTCTGTCGTTTCACCGTGCCCGTCTCGCCACGGTCGTGTGCGTGTGGTGCGTTGCCAGCAGTTGGATTTCCGCGCGGTGGACCGCTCGCCCATCTGGGGTCATCGCCTCCACGAAGGGTCGCACTGGGGCGGCCGCCCATTAGCTCCAGGTGCAAGGGAAAGTGTTTGTCGCGGTCCCTTCTTTTGTTGTCGACCGCGCTCCCGAAGTGGCCCGGTTGACAGCGTGACCTGCTGGGAAACCCGCCAGTTTACAACTAGCCCTCCTCCTCGATGCTCCCGCTGTCTTGTAAGAGTTTAGCCGGTTCGCTTTCACGTTCTCAACTGCATTCACAGAAATTGTTCATCATAGTTATGTGATTACAAAATGTCATACATAATACCACCTAGTATTGTCTTTCACAATTTTTAAGAACAAAAGTGAGACTTAATTTTTTTTTTATAAAAAAGTTAGATGAATCGACAATATAAAAATAAAAGTTAAATGACTTGACAATATAAAAAAATTAAAGTGAAATGACTTGACAGTATAAAAATAAAAATTAAATGAACTGACAATATAATACCTAAATCCACATCACTAATGTGGTTCACTTGCGTTTTAATAAATCAAATGCTACTAATTAATTCACTAAAATGAATAGGATTATCCCTTGTGCAAGTATAGGTCAGGGCAGCATAGGGTTCACATGTTATTTACACACACACACACACACACACATGCACACCTGTTGTCTATACTACAAACTAACTACCCATAAACATGTATTACTCAAAATTCTACTTCAATCCACTACTAGTTAAGCCAACAAGCTACTTCAATGCTACTTCAACACCGTGTTTATACCACTACAACATTGTTCTAATTCGTCCTCTTCTTGACGCTCGCGGCATACGTCTTGTCACATGATAAACGTGGAGAAACGTTCCTTAAACATACACAGTAAAAAGAACAATGGTTATTTACACGCCAAAACATTTATACCAGTTGACACACCTGATAAGAGACTCGCAATTATACATTTATCATACTCATATATTCACACATAAAGCAGTAAGATAATTTCATCTAAAATTACGTTATCACAAGAATTAAACGCACAGATGACTCTGAGATGGGTCAAAATATTTTAATTATACAGGTTATACTACATTTTCTTACCCATTTCGTTCCTTCTTTAAGTTACCTTTCGCTTCCAAATCAGTTATTTCGCCTGTGGCGGTCATTCTGGATTCATTTCTCATGAATGGCAAAATTGTTGTCACCTCTATTCTGTAAAACAGTTTCATCTTAACATATTGAACTTACAACAGACACAAAAGATCCGAATCCTCCTGCAGTTCAAATGACAAATGTTTTGCTTCATCCTTATTACATTAAACCAAGCTTTCCTTCGGTCCCATAATCAAAATTATTTAATCTTCCTCTACCTTCAAGAGGGAAATTTCCTCAGTACAAATCATATAGGCTGCAGTGCATCCGGCACAAGCGAAAATAGTAAACTGTAATGCTCACAGCATCAGCAAAACACATACACGTCGCTTTTCTAGGACAAGTATTAACGCAGAATAATTTTTCAGGCTTTAGCTCAACATCAATCAAGACTACAGAAAGGATCCATATTTCTGTTCCATTCTCCATTTGCTGAAAAACTGCTCGTATTTGACTACCACAATAATATTCCTGGGCCACGTAAATTACACAAACGACAATTCTTCTTTCACCTTGAAGGGAATCAATGCTGCTGCTGTGGTCTTCAGTCCTGAGACTGGTTTGATGCAGCTCTCCATGCTACTCTATCCTGTGTAAGCTGCTTCATCTCCCAGTACCTACTGCAACCTACATCCTTCTGAATCTGCTTAGTGTATTCATCTCTTGGTCTCCCTCTACGATTTTTACCCTCCACGCTGCCCTCCAATGCTAAATTTGTGATCCCTTGATGCCTCAAAACATGTCCTACCAACCGATCCCTTCTTCTAGTCAAGTTGTGCCATAAACTTCTCATTAGTTACGTGATCTACCCACCTTATCTTCAACATTCTTCTGTAGCACCACATTTCGAAAGCTTCTATTCTCTTCTTGTCCATACTAGTTATCGTCCATGTTTCACTTCCATACATGGCTACACTCCATACAAATACTTTCAGAAACGACTTCCTGACGCTTAAATGTATACTCGATGTTAACAAATTTCTCTTCTTCAGAAACGATTTCCTTGCCATTGCCAGTCTACATTTTATATCCTCTCTACTTCGACTATCATCAGTTATTTTACTCCCTAAATAGCAAAACTCCTTTACTACTTTAAGTGTCTCATTTCCTAATCTAATTCCCTCAGCATCACCCGATTTAATTTGACAACATTCCATTATCCTCGTTTTGCTTTTGTTGATGTTCATCTTATATCCTCCTTGCAAGACACTGTCAATTCCGTTCAACTGCTCTTGCAAGTCCTTTGCTGTCTCCGACAGAATTACAATGTCATCGGCGAACCTCAAAGTTTTTACTTCTTCTCCATGAATTATAATACCTACTCCGAATTTTTCTTTTGTTTCCTTTACTGCTTGCTCAATATACAGATTGAATAACATCGGGGAGAGGCTACAACCCTGTCTCACTCCCTTCCCAACCACTGCTTCCCTTTCATGCCCCTCGACTCTTATATCTGCCATCTGCTTTCTGTACAAATTGTAAATATCCTTTCGTTCCCTGTATTTTACCCCTGCCACCTTTAGAATGTGAAAGAGAGTATTCCAGTCAACATCGTCAAAAGCTTTCTCTAAGTCTACAAATGCTAGAAACGTAGGTTTGCCTTTTCTTAATCTTTCTTCTAAGATAAATCGTAAGGTTAGTATTGCCTCACATGTTCCAACATTTCTACGGAATCCAAACTAATCTTCCCCGAGGTCCGCTTCTACCAGTTTTTCCATTCGTCTGTAAAGAATTCGCGTTAGTATTTTGCAGCTGTGACTTATTAAACTGATAGTTCGGTAATTTTCACATCTGTCAACACCTGCTTTCTTTGGGATTGGAATTATTATATTCTTCTTGAAATCTGAGGGTATTTCACCTGTCTCATACATCTTGCTCACCAGATGGTAGAGTTTTGTCAGGACTGGCTCTCCCAAGGCCGTCAGTAGTTCTAATGGAATGTTGTCTACTCCCGGGGCCTTGTTTCGACTCAGGTCTTTCAGTGCTCTGTCAAACTCTTCACACAGTATCGTATCTCCCATTTCATCTTCATCTACATCCTCTTCCGTTTCCATAATATTGTCCTCAAGTACATCGCCCTTGTATAAACCCTCTATATACTCCTTCCACCTTTCTGCCTTCCCTTCTTTGCTTAGAACTGGGTTGCCATCTGAGCTCTTGATATTCATACAAGTGGTTCTCTGTTCTCCAAAGGTATCTTTAATTTTCCTGTAGGCAGTATCTATCTTACCCCTAGTGAGACAAGCCTCTACATCCTTACATTTGTCCTCTATCCATCCCTGCTTAGCCATTTTGCACTTCCTGTCGATCTCATTTGTGAGACGTTTGTATTCCTTTTTGCCTGCTTCATTTACTGCATTTTTATATTTTCTCCTTTCATCAATTAAATTCAGTATTTCTTCTGTTACCCAAGGATTTCTATTAGCCCTCGTCTTTTTACCTACTTGATCGTCTGCTGCTTTCACTACTTCATCCCTCAGAGCTACCCATTCTTCTTCTACTGTATTTCTTTCCCCCAATTCCTGTCAATTGTTCCCTTATGCTCTCCCTCAAACTCTCTACAACCTCTGGTTCTTTCAGTTTATCCAGGTCCCATCTCCTTAAATTCCCACCTTTTTGCAGTTTCTTCAGTTTCAATCTGCAGTTCATAACCAAGAGATTGCGGTCAGAATCCATATCTGCCCCTGGAAATGTCTTACAATTAAAAACCTGGTTCCTAAATCTTTGTTTTACCATTATATAATCTGTCTGATACCTGTTAGTATCTCCAGGATTCTTCCAGGTATACAACCTTCTTTTATGATTCTTGAACCAAGTGTTAGCTATGATTAAGTTATGCTCTGTGCAAAATTCTACAAGGCGGCTTCCTATTTCATTTCTTCCCTCCAATCCATATTCACCTACTATGTTTGCTTCTCTCCCTTTTCCTACTGACGAATTCCAGTCATCCATGACTATTAAATTTTCGTCTCCCTTCACTATCTGAATAATTTCTTTTATCTCGTCATACATTTCATCAATTTCTTCATCATCTGCAGAGCTAGTTTGCATATAAACTTGTACTATTGTAGTAGGCATGGGCTTTGTGTCTATCTTGGCCACAATAATGCGTTCACCATGCTGTTTGTAGTAGCTAACCCGCACTCCTATTTTTTAATTCATTATTAAACCTACTCCTGCATTACCTCTATTTGATTTTGTATTTATAACCCTGTAATCACCTGACCAAAAGTCTTGTTCCTCCTGCCACCGAACTTCACTAATTCCCACTATATCTAACTTTAACCTATCCATTTCCCTTTTTAAATTTTCTAACCTACCTGCCCGATTAAGTGATCTGACATTCCACGCTCCGATCCGTAGAACTCCAGTTTTCTTTCTCCTGATAACGACGTCCTCTTGAGTAGTCCCCTCCCGGAGATCCGAATGGGGGACTATTTTACCTCCGGAATATTTTACCCAAGAGGACGCCATCATCATTTAATCATACAGTAAAGCTGCATGTCCTCGGGAAAAATTACGGTTGTAGTTTCCCCCTGCTTTCAGCCGTTCGCAGTACCAGCACAACAAGGCCGTTTTGGTTAATGTTACAAGGCCAGATCAGTCAATCATCCAGACTGTTGCCCCTGCAACTACTGAAAAGGCTGCTGCCCCTCTTCAGGAACCACACGTTTGTCTGGCCTCTCAACAGATACCTCTCCGTTGTGGTTGCACCTACCGTACGGCCATCTGTATCGCTGAGGCACGCAAGCCTCCCCACCAACGGCAAGGTCCATGGTTCATGGGGGGGAGGGAATCAATATACTGACGAAATCCACAGACACCACTTTACATACTCAGTCAGGGAATACTCGTCAGGGAATGAATATACTGACGAAATCCACAGACACCACTTTACATACTCAGCTATAAAGAACAAAAAAGACATATATCATCAATATTAACATATCATCGCATATTGGGAAGCCAGTGGTTAAACAATCGTATTATTGCATCCTGTTTTCAAGATTCCAGACTTACTCATTCCTTTCTCAGACTTCTCCTATCTTAAAATATTCATACAGCACGCATACTATAGTAAGAGATCCTCATTTATACTAACAGATATAGAATAGTAATAGATAGATAGTAGCACTGAAAGCAGAAAATCGGAAACAAGGCTACTAACAGCTGGGGACCTGGGTTTGCCAGACCCATAATACCCAGAGATCGGATATTCCCCTGAGTTTTGCATTAATTCAACACAGATCTTGCTTCCCTCAGGAGCGACTCTTTTCAATTTACACAAAAAAACCATAAACATCATTTCACTCGCTCACAAAGAAACCTTTTATCTTCACATTTGAACCAACCTAAATCCTAATTGCACAAGGAAAGAAAAAAAACTACAAACATCACTTCAATCAATCACATAGAAACATCTTTATCACTATTTTTACCAACATATTATTCAAAATGCATTTATCACAAATGTAAACTAATCAATTGTTTCTCTTCACCGTCCTCTCTACTCCTCACTGTCCTTTCTACTCAATGTATGGTTTTACGTTTGACACATGGTGTAGCCCTTTTGATTTCTTCGATCGAAGAGTTTCCACTTCTATGGCGTTTTCATGGGAAATCTTCCTTATCCGATACGGGCCGTTAAAGAGATTAAAAAATTAAATTTCTTGCCGACACCTGACCGTTTGTTAGACAGCTTGTGTGATCTGATAAGAACTTTTTGTCCTACATGAAACACTGTTTTTCTCACGTTTTTCTTATACGCCTTGACTCTGGCTTCTGCTGCAGGCTTGATATTGCGTAAAGCTAAGTCAACAATTGCGTCCCGGCGTAGTCTCGGCTCTAGTGGCCAAGGCACCACCTCTTTGATTTTGCTCGGGGGCTCCTTGTTTTTTAGCACAGTGATTGGCGGGAGCTTTGTTGACGTATTAGGCAACTCATTAATTATGTTCTGAAATCCTTTGAGGTGTATGTCCCACGATCGGTGATCACGACTGCAGTATAACCTACATAATTTTCCTAATTCACGCATAATACGCACACTGGGGTTCGAGCTAGGGTGAAATAGAGATATATATATATATAGGTTTAATTCTTCTCCTTCGAAGCATCCGCTGCCAGTATTGTGATCTGAATTGTGGTCCATTATCCGAGATAACCCTTTTCACGCTCCCAACTTCATGCAGAAACTGCTTTGCAAATGCAGTTGCCACTGCCCTTCCTGTGGCTCTCTTCAACGGAGTCAGACACACAAACGTGGAGGTTAGCTCCACCGCTACGAAAACATATGCAAAACCTGCTTTAGATCGTATTAGTGGCCCAAATAGATCCACGGCCGCGAGGTCACAAAGTTTGCTTGGTATTACCGGGTGCAATGATGCAGCATAAGTCACTGTGGCCGCCTTTGCTCGCTGACAAGGTTCGCACACAACGAATACGCCGTAGCATGTTATTAAAATAGCATGTCTCTTTCAGTTTTTCACAACATTTCTGTGCTCCGAAGTGACCATAACTCAAATGTATGTACCATATAATTTTGTTTACGAGTTCCTCCGGAATCACCAACACCCATCTGGAGTCATCCGGGGCTCGTTTCTTGAATAGTATTCTATTGCGCACTAAGTAGTACTGGCGTATTCCTACATTCTTCTTGTCCTCCCACTTCTTCTTTATATCTTTCAATACTGCGTCCTTATCCTATTCGTCCGCTATACTCTCTAAAGAGGTAGTAACAAAATTCTCGAACGCTACATTCTGTAAGTATAGAATGCTAAAATTATTTTCACCGAGTTCCCCTTCTTCTGTGTGAACCAAACCTATAGGAATGCGCGATAAAGCGTCAGCAATTACATTTTTCTGTCCAGGAATGTATTCTACAGTGAAATTATATTCCTGCAGGTATAGTGCCCAGCGTCCCAGTCTCCCATGCGTGATTTTTGTGCTCATAAGAAATTGGAGTGCCCGATGGTCAGTGTACACCCTGGTGGTCCTCCCAAATAAGAAATACCTACATTTTGAGAATGCCCAAACTATCGCGAGTGCTTCGAGTTCCGTCACGGAATAATTTTTTTCACATCGAGAGAGCACCCTGCTCCCAAACGAGATTGTTTTCCAAGTTGTAATATCATCATTTCCTTCCGTTTGAAACAGTACCGCACTTAATCCTGACAAGGAACTGTCCGTCATTAAACAGAATTCTTGTGTCAGGTCGGCATGCACGAGGATGGGAGCCTCTACCAATGCCTTTTTCAATTTATAAAATTCATCGTGTGCCTCTTGATCCCAGACCCACAAAGCGTTCTTCCCTGTTAGTCCACATAGACGGGGTGTACCAAGTACACTAAAATTTATAAATCGCTTATAAAAATTACACAGGCCTAAGAATGCTCGCAACTGTTTTTTATTTGTCGGCATTGCACACTCTGCTATCGTCGCAATTTTCTCCGGGTCAGGTCGTATTCCATTTGCTGAGACAATATAGCCTAAGAATTTTATGTTCTCTCGTCCGAACTGTGACATATCTAAGTTGACTGTTACACCTGCCTTCTCAAAAACATCCAGTAGTCTGTTCAGAACGTCATTATGGTCCTCCCACGACTTTTCCGCAATTAATATGTCATCCACGTAAATTGTCACTCGCTGTTTCAAATCATCAGGTAAAATGCTATTTAATCCCCTTATAAAAGCAGCTGATGAGACGTTTAGTCCGAACGGGAGACGCCGGAATTGGAAACAATTTCCGTAACACAGGAACGCTGTATATAATCTGCAAGATGGGTGTAGCACTATTTGCCAAAGACTCGAACGGAGGTCGACAGATGATAGTACCTTTACCCCGTGGAAACGTTGTAAGAGTTCCTCAAGGCTCTCAGGCCTGTCCGTTTCCGGCATAATAATTGTGTTTATCTGTCTCGAGTCTAGCACCAAACGAACTGAGTTGTCGCGTTTTGGTACGACAAGCAAGGGTGAGTTGTACGAGCTTACTGCCCGCTCAATTATTCCTTGTTCTAACATCTTGTTTATTTCCTTCTCCACCTGGGCTTTTTACGCCACGGGAATAGGGTATGGTCTAATAGAAAACTTCTGATGGTCACGTACTCTGAATTGGTAAGTAAAACCCTTAATCGCCCCCGGAGTCTCAGAAAATACCCGTTCATGATTCCTAAGTAGGCAATACAATTTCTCCTTTTCCCAGTCCGTGGTTCTGACACCCGCGATGCTCTTTCTCAGTGCATCAGCAGAAACAACATCTTTCCCCTGCTCACCATACGTAGAGCACGACTCACTTACATAGTTCACGAGTAGCTCCAATCTGGGCTGCGACTCGGTTTGAGCTTGAAATTTTAGGCAACTAATTTCTGACTCGGCACGTAATATGCATTCATCAAATACTAAATTAATTGGCTGATCCCCAACTTGAACTGTCATTACTCCTCCACCCATGTCAATTACTGCATGGTGGGCATTCATGAAGTCATTTCCTAAAATCATTGCCACATTCTGCATTGGGAGCACAAAGAAGTTGTACTCAAACTCTCTTCCCTGGCAGGTAAAATTAAGCCGAGTCTGCCTTCGGATTTCTACGCTCTTACCGTAGATTGCGCCCTTCACCTTTATTCCTCGCACTTGAAAAACGGGCCAAGTCCCAGTCCCTTCGCATTTTTGAAATGCTGCCTCGCTCACTATCGAGAAGGGGCTTCCAGTGTCAATGATACACTTAAAACATATTTCGTTTACTGCAACTGTCCGACTGGATTTATGCCGGAAATTTTTAGCACTCGTAGTTTCTTGCAACAAATCCTCTCTAATATCTTCCCTCTCTATATACCGTATGCACTCCTTTGCCATGTCGCTCATTTTTTTTCAGATTGGGCGCCTTCTGCGCTGATAGTTTGTCATTGCCGGTTTTGTTCATTTCCATTTGCTGGATTATGTCTAGGGTTAGCCGGTCGAATTTCAACATCATGAGGTGCTCCGCCTACAGTCCTATTCCCATCGTGTTCACCGTAGTATCGATTCTGGTTGCCGTAACTGTTGCGTTCACGATCCTGTCCACGTCCTCGATCATTTCTGTTGTTCCACCTGTGTTCGCGACTGTTACCCCAGTTTCTATACGGCCTGTCCCGATTATTGTTCCGTTCGCGTCGCGACGACCAGTCACGCCGTTGATTAGTACGACGGCCACGACTGCGATCGCACTGCTGTGCCCCGTAATAATTTTGTGCCTGATTAGGCGGGCATTCTGCTGTATTATATTCCAACTCTTGGAGAAGTGTCTTAAACATTTCCACGTCCTCTTTGCATCGTCCCGCAAGAATGACGTGACGCAAGTGCATCGGTAATTTGGTGATGCATATCCTAATTAGTTCCGCAGGTCCGTATGGATCGTATAGAAATTGATTCGCCTGCAGCATGTGGTCGAATAGGCGTGCTGGGCTGCCGAAACCAGACTGGTTCGAATTTGGCAGCATAATTATGCCATGCTTGACCCTATCTTGTGCCGCTTCCGACCAATAGGCGGAGAGAAAGGCTTGTCGAAACTCCCGAGTGGAGTTGCAGTGACGCGCTGCCGACCTCATGCGAATCGCCGGTTCGCCTTCCAAATAGCCACACATATATTCTATCTTATGTGAACTTGCCCAGTCGGGGGGAAGACAGAACTCAAATTGCTCGAGCCATGCACGTGGACGTATTCCTTTTTGCGAATTTCGAAATGTTTCAAACTTTCTCACCATAAGGAAATGTTTGAAATCAAATCCCCGCATTTCCTCCCGGCGAGGCCCTTGAATGTTTCTATTTTTCTCATGTCTGCCACTCAAAATAATTCTTCCCTGTCGTCAAAATCTCCCTCGTGGCCGGAGTCCCTCTCTGCACTGTTCGTACTGCTATTTTTAGTGCTATTGGCGAGTTCGGAATCACACGCCATGCGGTTTTCCAGATGCACCACGCGTTCTTGTAATTCGCCTGTTACAGCTTTGTGCCGCCTGTTCACTTCGAACTGTCCCTTCTGAAACCTAAGAAGTGAACGCACTTCTTCGGTCTCTGCGGCCGCTACGGGTGTAGTATTGTTCTCGCTTTTCGTCACCTTCATCATGCCTACGATGTCCGCTAATGCCGCTATCTTATCATGTATTTGTCTGTTGCCCTCCGCCCCAGTCTGCTTCAATTGTTCTACTTGCTGTTCGAGTGCGTGAATCGCTCGACCGTTGTCCGCTACTGTGTTGCTAATGGACGCGGGACAATGCGTTTCCGCCTCCTGGACCCTGGAAAGTACCTGCTGGTGTTCGCTTTGGCATTCTTCTCTCAGCGCTTGGAAATTCCTAAGTAGCTGTTCTTCGCGCTCTTTCGATTCTGCATCGCGAATCCGCTTGCCCTGTTCTAAGGCTTGCAGACAATCATCGATTTGTTCAAATGTACGGCCTAATTCTTTCATAATATCACTTTTTATTTCACTTGCCAGATTGTTTATTCTTTATGAGATATCATCGGACACTCTCTGCATCGACTTGTCGACTTTATTTGTCTGCTGGATTAGTTTTTCGTCTATTTGTTCGCCTAGCTCGCGGATCGATTTTTCAGATTTCTGCGTCATTTGTTCGCCTAGCTCTCGAATCGATTTTTCGGATGATTCTTTTTGTTCTCGGAACAATTTTTCTGATTTCTGCGTCATTTGATCGCCTAGCTCTCGTATCGATTTTTCAGATTTCTGCGTCATTTGTTCGCCTAGCTCTCAGATCGATTTTTCAGATTTCTGCGTCATTTGTTCGCCTAGCTCTCGGATCGATTTTTCAGATTTCTGCGTCATTTGTTCCCCTAGCTCGCGGATCGATTTTTCAGATTTCTCTGCGTTTTCTTTATTTTGTTGCAATAAGGCTTTCATGAGTTCTGCCAAATCAATTTAGTTAGTGGGAGGCAAATTAATTTCTGGCTCTGCTGTGAGCCCGTTTGTCCTGTTTTGCATTTCGTCTGAAGGATTGCCCATTGCATTTTCGGAACCGCCCGATGCGTTAATATTGGAAATCAAATTATCCCCTTGGTCCATGTTGCTTAAGTTGTTGTACTGTCTACTTTTAGCTTGGTTACGTGTCTGCATTAGTTCAATTTATACCCGGTATGCAACACACTAATCACAATAAATGTATCCCCCAAAAATTTCGACAGTTACACGAAAGGTACCCAACCTAGTACGCACTTTTTCATACGCAAAACAAATTTATATCTTTGATCGAAACAGTGCAATTTACAAGCGAGAAAAAAACACACACACACATATAAAACACACAAATATAGAAAACAAAACAACAAAACAAACAACACAACGCCACTCAACAACGCAGTGAATCTTTTGAAAGTCTCCTCAGAAACAACGCAGAAGTTATTTGAGCGCTGTAGGGAAAAAAAATTAAGATTATACAACGCTTCCAATCTAACGTTTCAGAGATTCCAGAGTCTAGCGGGATCACAGAACAGGGTCGCCATGTGTAATGTTGTTACTTTAATTTGCTATGAAAGCGGTACTGATAGACAATAAAAGCAGGTTAAAGCTGTGAGCTGTCTGGGGAAGTTAACCTTGCATTACTGAGCAACTGTTTCACCAGGTATCCACTCTAGCTTTCCAAATTCCCAACCAGACTAACATTAATTATGATCTTTTAATAGTCATACGACAACCGGTGATATTTATATAAAAAAGAGAATTTAAATAAAAAGAAATAAATCAGTTTATATTTGGAAATTTATTTTAACATTGATCATTGAAATTTCAGCATATTAAACTCGATTCATAACTAAGCTGGTGCCGTATTTAGGATTGTGAAAATGTGAGATTGTAATCTTACGGAACACATCAAATATGGAGCCAAGATTGGGAGACTGCATACAACACTGCATTCATAAAATAACACACGAAGAACGTTGAAACATATGCAAGAGGAAATTAACCACAACCAACCGATTCAATTTTCACCCAAAGAAGTTACGTTCGTAGCACAATCCTGTCCGTCATGTAATTACCACACACTGGTATACTAAATTCATACTAACTCTCTGTGAAATTTTCCCGAAAAGAATAGCTGAGGGCTACTTTGATGATTACACCACATGCTTCACGTGGTCAACTTGGTTTACACAAAGAGTGTAACTCCACAATAATTTTGATAATTAAAATAAATTAGATCGAAAAGCAGTTTACAAAAGAAAAACCTCGAACTGGTTACTATCGTCTTACTATTAACCTGATGCGTCAAACAGTTATATAAGCACGTGGTACTGGTCTCGCAAAGTACACCCCACGTGGGTTGAACATAAAGAAAAGTTGCTATATTGAAAAATATTGTCAAGACGAGACATTATAATCTCACGCACATTCGCATTTAAGATTGATTAACTTAGTTAGAGTTACTGACCAACACGTGGTTCCACTTTACTCACAAAGTAGCGACAAAGCAACTACCGGAATATATTCTGAACTTCACACTCGAATTACACTGCGTTGCAATTTAAGATAACATTAGATATTTTAGAGCTAAACCTGAAATAAAGGTGATTAAATTTTCAGTTAGGCTGAACTTAAGAAATCCATTGTCCTACGGACTTAGCAGACACGCGCTTAGCCGGAGATCTTACCACTTCAGACGCTCGCCACAGACCGACTGACCTGCGCTCCTACCGAGCGTGCTTCCCAAATACAAACGGAAGTGACCAGAGAGGCAGCTTCCTATACCAACATGACAAGGGACAGACAGGACCCGGAACCGCGGGACTGCTACGGTCGCAGGTTCGAATCCTGCCTCGGGCATGGATGTGTGTGATGTCCTTAGGTTAGTTAGGTTTAAGTAGTTCTAAGTTCTAGGGGACTGATGACCTAAGATGTTAAGTCCCATACTGCTCTGAGCCATTTGAACCATTTTTGAACCAGACAGGACCATACTAAGCATCGAAACCTCTCTGCTTTTAGAAAGCGTAGCTGCCTGTTCCGACGTTGGTCCTACTGTTCTCTAGCAGACAGGCTTGTCTGCCACCACCCATCATGCAACTACAAATACATTTGCTCAATCATCCTCTCACACAGAAGGGAAGGGGGATGACAGTATTTTATCATATACAGTATATAAAAGAAGGCGGATGTAGGTTCCGTATGAGACTGTGTGACATGAATTACATATAAACTGTGTTTTAAAGTGTAGTAGTGTGGCAGATCGTTCTTGTTTATGTGTAAAAGTAACACGTTCCACTACTCAGTCTCCTCCCAGATAGTCAGAAACGCCACAGTAATTTTAGAAGAGGAATTTATGCCGTAAATGACAACAGATTTAAGAAATTAACATGAAAGGAATCTAACAGAGACCTTTCAACATATATTAAGAACAATCAGGGACGCTTTGGGACACCAGTGCTGATACCTTCCTAGTTAAAGGACTCTGTTGATTTCTGCAGACTATCTACACTCTTTACCCTCTGAATTTTTCCAGTCAAATGTGAACTAAACCATTTGTGCACTGTCCCACCTAAGCTTATCTAGAAAAATTTCATGATTCACAGAGTCAAAAGCCTCTGACAGATCACAAAATATCACAATGGGCGATGTTTGATTATTCAGAGCATTTAATATTTGATCAGTGAAAACATGTACAGTATATTCTGTTGAAAAGTCTTTCTGAAAACCAAACTGATATGTTGTTAGTACTTTATTTTTACAAATATCTGAAGCTACTCTTGAATTCGGTACTTTCTTAAGGAATTTTGGATAAAGCCGGCAGAAGTGAGATTGGACGGTAGTTATTAGCATCAGACCTACCCCCTTTTTTATACGATGCTTTAACAATAGCATATTTGAGTCTACCTGGAAAAATGCCCTGTTTCCGTAAGCTACTACATTTGTGGCTGAGAATCCTGCTTATCTGTTGGGAACACAGTTTTAGTACTTTATTGGAAATGCCAGAAATTCCATGTGAGCTTTCACTTTTGAGTGAATTTATTATCTTCCTAATTTCAGAAGAGGAAGTGGGTTGAATTTCAGTTTTATCAAATTGCATAGGTATTGCCTCTTCCATATACAGGCTTGCATTTTCTAATGAATAGCTGGATCCTTTGTCTCTACAACGCTTAAGAATGATTACTAAATATATTTTCTACTTCTGACTTTTTGTTATCAAACTTTTCATTGATTCTGATAGAAATACAGTCATCCTGTGCTCTCAGTTGCCCTGTTTTGCTTTGAACAAGATTCCAAATAGTTTTAATTTTATTATCAGAGATGCTAATCTCAGACATAGTGCATATACTCCTGGACGTTTTATTAACTTTTCTTAATATAGTGCAGAAGTTTTATAATGTTTGACTATTTCCGGATCATTGCTCCTTCTAGCTCTAAGATAGGTTACCCTTATTTGTTTACAGGCCATGGCCTGTTAGATGGTTTCTTACTATTATATTTCACTGTTTTCTCAGCGAAACGGTTTTACAAAATACTCATAAACGTATCGTGAAATAAGTTACATTTTAAATTTGCATCAGGTGCACTGCACACCTCTTCCCAGTATAACTTTTGAAAGCTCTCCTAAAATTTGCAGTTGTTAAATCGTTAATTGAAAACACTATTTTCGAGGACTGTTTCGCATTACTGTACGGAGCTACGTCATATATTGTAACTAGCTTTGCATCATGATCAGACAGACCATTCTTAACAGCAAAAGTTTTTATTTGATTAAACTCATCTTGAGCTATAAAAACATTATCAATGTACTGCTTTCCTGTTCTACTTGAGTAGGAAAGTCAATAACTGACGTCAAATTGAAAGAACCAAGTAATTCTTCAAAGCCAAGCTTTCTATCAGCCTCTTTCAAAAAAGTCTGTGTTGAAATCCCCACAAATAATAATTTGCTTCCCTCCATGTGACAGACGGCACAGCAAAGAATCCAAGTTTTTTTCAAAAATAGCTGAAAAATTCCCAATAGGGATATACACAGCTACAATTATAAACTGCCATTATTTAGTTTAAGCACAAACGCACTTCAATTTTTTAGTTTCTAAATTTTCCACACTATGATAAATTTTAACATACATGGCAACTCCCCCTTTCTCCATATGTCTCTAATTGAATGTGCTGAAAGCTTATATCCACCAACATTTACCTTTTCCATATCTGTAACTATGTGGCGTTCAGACAGGCGTAGTACATCTATTCTACCATCAGTATCTAAATATTCTAAACACACAAGAAGCTCATCTTTTTTGTTTTTTAATCCCCTGATATTCTGATGCAATACAATATTTTTCATTGTACTTTTATGAGAATCTTGTGATATTTTAAGGACTCTAGTACCTGCCTGTCTGAGTTTCTTATTAAGCTTAATTTCAGTCAATGTCGAATCTTTGGACACTGATCCTAGCCTAAAAAAGAGGTAAAGAGGTACTCCATGAGTTTCAGTACCGCCACCCTTAAAGATTTTGATATCATTCCAGACAATTTAGCCTTCCCTTTCTTATTGAGATGAATCCGATGCCAAGCGAAATTCTACCTACTAATAATATCAACCCTACTGACAGAGCTGTACAGTTGGGGCCGATCATATCGCATGAAAGCAGGAACCAAGTCAACATTTGTACAGTTCGTTTCAGATGCTTTTTTACCAGGTCACCATCAATACTGTAGCCCTGAGAGAGAGGAATTAGAGTTTTACAAATGTTGACCACGAAACAAACAAAACTTATCTGCGGAAAAAATTAATATTTGGGTCTACATTTGTAATACTTTAATTCCTCTTTCTCAAACCCCACCCTATGGGGAGAGAGGGAGAGTTTTAGTTTTAACGACTTAAAATTTACGAAGTAGAGAAGTACTTTTTAGTTATCTGCAACCATTTTCCACGCAAAAATAAGAACATGAATTTTCTTGAATTACAGCACCAACTACCAAGAATCAAAGCAAATGTTTAACACAAAATGGACGTAGGTTTTTATGTAGAATCTGATTCTGCAATAAAAAGTGTGGGTTCCAAGTTGAAATTTTAAAGTTGCCTTCCACCCCACCACCAGAGGGATGTAACCCTCGAAAATAATCAACTTTGGATTCTACACATTTTTTCGTGTGAAGCTTATTTTTCGAGTTATTCTGGTTTGTCAACTCAAAATTTACACCCTGTATAACATTACTGTAATATATTTATTCAAACTTTCGTTGCTAGTTGTTAAGAAGTTGAGTAAGGATAACCTATTCAATGAAGGAAGCGGTTGAGTCGATGAATTCAAGGTAGCATAAGCATTGTTAATTCCTTTAGTACTTGAAGTAAGAATCAAACCATATTTAAAAATCAGTTCAAGATTGCCTGTTCTGATTGTGAGAACATCAAGCAACCGGAAGACTGTCACAATATTCTTGCTCTCAAAACCATGGTATTTCTCATGAGAGATGGGTAGTTGGTCTGAAAATATAAAGTAGAATATCTTATAATTTTGAAACTACATCTTAGTAAAAAATAATCAACAAGGTTTGGAGATTATCTTACAGTCTTACCGGTGTAAGAAAACTCAGGCAAATCAAACTCTAGTCCATGGGATCCTTCAGCTGTATGAACCGCCGTCAGAGCAGCAAACTCCCACGCTCCATTACAAGTCGACCTGAATTCTACAGGCCTTTGGTGAGTTCTATGACGAGTTCTTTAACTCAACGTGTAGGAAAAGGGCACCTCTTCTTGTACAAATATTTCAGGAATGAATTCCATTGACGAAAAGTTCCAGATGTAGCTTCAACAACATTAAATGGCAGAGGCTTTAAACGAGCTGATATGAATACCTCCTTCCAATATTTGGTAGCTTCTGTAAGAGCTTTCTTGTTTGTAAGTCCTATGTTTTTATCAAATTCGAAATAAGAATGTCCTTTTACTGGAAACGTTACTTTTACACTGTCGAATCTTTCCTCTGCTGTAGCTAAATTATGCAAAAATTGAATCATTGTGTAGTTCTTACGTTGGTCAGAACACGAATCACACAATACGTCTAGATTTTTCACGGCCGTAACAAAATGTATGAATCACTGAACAGACTCCATCATTACCTTTTCTGGCAACACATTCAGGGTTCAGGAAAAATGCACACTCTGCATTTGATAAACAGTGCATGTTGAAAGCATACATAGATAATTTCCGTTTATAGTGCACAACGTTAGTTGTAATGTTAGGCAGAGGAAGATTCTTTCCAAAATACATACATATGGCTTCCTATTCCAAGGTCTTTCGACTTTCCTTCTTAGCTTCTTTCTTTCTCTCCTTTCTCTCATTAAATGTGTTTACTTGCAATGTGTGATAATCGTATAAGGTTTTCAAATTCTTCAGTTGAGTCTCAATATCTTTTACTTCTACTGCTACAGTGTACTTTTGTTATTCCAGTTCCAAGCATTTCAATTTGGCTGTATATTCGTCACACGTACTACATGTATCTGTGTGGGTATAGCCAAGCGAAATACAGAAGTTCGTATTAAATATGTGCCTATATGTTTCATAAGATGTCTTACCTGTTGGGTAAGCCTCTCTGAATAAACTGAACATTTTACTTATACCTAGTTCCTCAGAGAGGTGTACTTTAGTTGTATGTTTTAATCCGTAATGACAATTCCTACTCGAAAAGGAGGCAGTATGCTGATTAATGGCATTAACTGCTTCATCACTAAATTTCCAGGGCGTGTTCCCTTGTTTCCCTCTCTTATCAGTAGGGGCATTCCCAGTAGTTCGAAGACTAGACACTAAGTATTGGATCTTACTTTTCGATATGCGGTGCATTTCAGCCAAATTTGGTAAGTATATTAATTCCAATCTGGAAAGAAATACTGGGACACAGGTTAGAGGGGAGGAGGCCATGGACAGACAGAGAGAGAAGGTGAAATGAACAGAGAGACTGAAGAGGAAGGGATGGACAGAGTATAAGAAAAGAGGAGGTGGTGGACAGAGAAATAGAAGAGGAACAGATGAGTAGAGAGAAGGGGAAGGGGGAGACTGATAGATACAGGGTGAGACAGAAGTGGACAGATAAATGGAAGAGGAGAAGTTGGACAGAGAGAGGGGAGAGGGAACGGTGCAAGGGAGATACGGAATAAGGAGATGGGCAGAGAGAAGGAGAGGAGAACATGGATAAAGAGAAGGGGAAGAACGAGATGTGATTAGAGGGGAAGAGGAGGAGGCGTATAGAGGGGAAAGGAGCACATGGACAGAGGGAGAAGGAGCAGATGGACAGACATGGAAGGAGCAGATGGACAGAGAGAAAAGGGATCAGGTGATGTGATTAGAAGGGCAGAGATGGACAGAGGGAGAGAGAGCAGATGAACAGAGTAAGGGGGGGGGGGGGGGGGAGTAGATGGATGGAGAAAGGAGCAAGAGGAAATGGACAGAGAGTTGAGATGGAGGAAGTGAGGAAGTGGACAGAGAGAGGGTGCAGAGGTGGTGGACAGGGAGGGGGGGAAGGAGGAGGTGGACTATTAGAGGATCGTAGTAAATGCATATCAGGGCAATGCCAGGTACTCAGCTAATACTATACAAAAACAAGTTGTTGTTTACTGTTGTTGGCAAACATCTCGAGAAGTTTTTTTACCGATTTGCTTCAAAATTGTGCACAATACCCTAATCAACATTCGAATTGACGTAGTGTACATGTAGACTATATATGGAGCCAAAGAAACTGGTACAACTGCCTAATATCGTGTAGGGCGCCTCGCGAGCATGCAGATATACCACAACACAATGTGGCATGGACCTAACTAAGGTCTGAAGTAGTGCTGGAGGGAACTGTAACCATGAATCCTGAGGGTTTTCCATAAATCCGTAAGAGTACGAGGAGGTGGAGCTCTGTTCTGAACAGCACTTAGCAAGGCATCCCAGTCATGCTTAATTATGTTCTTGTCTGGAGAGGTTGGTGGTCAGCAGAAATGTTTAAACGCAGAATAGTGTTCCTGGAGCTATTATGTAGCAATTCCAGACGTGGGGTGTCCCAATTACCTGCTGGAATTGCAAAGTCCGTCGGAAAGCACAATAGAATGAATGGATACAGGTGATCAGACAGGATGCATCCGTATGTGTCAGCTGTCAGAGTCGTATCTAGATGTATCAGGGGGCCCATATCACTCCAACTGCGCACACCCCACACCATTACAGAGCCTCCACCAGCATGAACAGTCCCCTGCTCACAAACAGGCTCCATGATTTCATGAGCTTGTCTCCATACCCATACACGTCCATCCGCTAGATACAATTTTTAGTGAGACTCCTCCGACCACGCAACGTGTCTCCAGTCATCAACAGTCCAATGTTGGTGTGACGCGCCCAGACGAGGCGTAAGCCTTTGTGTCATGCAGTCATCAAATCCTCACTTCATCGCTATCTCGGAGATGCTGTGTCCCATCGCTCGCGCGCCTACTATAACACCACGTTCAAACTTACATAAATCTTGGTAATCTGCCATCGTAGCAACAGCAAAGATCTAACAGCTGCACCAGACACTTTTTGTCTTATATGGGCGTTGCCGACCGAGCGCTGTATTCTGCATGTTTACATATCTCTGTTTTTGAATACGCATGCCTATACATATCAAAATCTGAAGTAAATCTGTCAAGCTACATATTTAAGTATATATGTTTAATATATGTTTTGTAACATATACCACACAGACTGTATATTTTTTAAAGAAAGATGTTCAGATTTTCTATTAAAATCGACTGCAGGGAAAAAATGCTATCCAATGAAAATATGCAGTTTCGTTTTTCTTCATAGTAAGTTTTAACTACGATAGCAGGGGGTTTCTAAGGTTAGAAAAATTGTTTATCCTGTATATATTCTTTATCCTTGTATACAGTTTTTTTTGTTTTCTTCATCACAGTAGGTTTTAGCAGAAAACACTAATTCTGTATGTATGGCTTATCGGCCCATGATTAGAGTACTACTAGATTAAAACTATGTGAAATACTATCACTGAAGCTACTATCCTCACAGATCTTACAGATTTATTTTAATCGACTGCAATTCCCAGTCAAGTTTTCATTCGCTGGCTCATGGTCAGTGGGACAAGCAGTAGCAGAGCTGGACAGGGAATGGGGGGGGGGGGGTGACAGACGTAAACAGTGGGCAAGAGGAGATGTACAACAGAGGAGGAAGGAGGAGATGGAGAGAGATAGACCAGGAGAGAGGTGAGGAGATGATGGACAAAAATGGGGCAAGGATGGAGATAAGGACATAAGTAATAGGGTAGGGGCAGCATCAGCACAGAGTGCATTGTTGCCAGATCTATCGAAAATGGCGGCGATGAAGTCATCCAATATGGCACCCTGTAGTCTTGGCAACAGAACACCCCCCCCCCTGGTGAGAAGATCGAATTTTGGCGGTAAATTGAATTATAAGCTTCTACAGGTCACCTGGCATTCCCCCAAACCCCCTCTCCGACTTTCTGCACGATGGCGAGTTATCCTCTTGGAAAATAGGTGGGAAAATTTGAATATTGGAGGGAACTTTGCTCTAAGAGCTTACTAATGCAGCTGAGGGGAGTTAGTATGGTGTTGCCCCAACTAGAGCCTGTTCATGATGTCTTTCAATTCGAATATAATTTACTTAAATTTGTTTACATTTGTTTGAATTTGTTTTAATTTATTATCTACCTGCAGCATTAGAAGCTTAGTGTGGTGTTACCACCACAAGAGGCTGAGATATCAGTGCTTATTGAGCTGTTGGTGTCACAGGAGCATGTGTTCAATTCAAAATGGCTCTGAGCACTATGGGACTCAACTGCTGTAGTCATCAGTCCCCTAGAACTTAGAACTACTTAAACCTAACTAACCTAACGACATCACACATACCCATGCCCGAGGCAGGATTTGAATCTGCGACCGTAGCAGTAGCGCGGCTCCGGACTGGAGCGCCTAGAACCGCACGGCCACCGCGGCCGGCTGTGTTCAATTAGCGAGATGTTGATGCCAGATGGGGAGTTTTAATAGCTGTATTACGTGCATTCAATCAGCCCAGGAGTGCATCCACAGCTCACTGCATGAAGAATGGAAGGGAGCATTAATGCTTGAACATATGAAGAGGTAGAACACGGTCCTGCAAATAAATGCTTTGCAATGGTTCAAATGGCTCTGAACACTATGGGACTTAACATCTGTGGTCATCAGTCCCCTAGAACTTAGAACTACTTAAACCTAACTAACCTAAGGACATCACAAACATCCATGCCCTAGGCAGGATTCGAACCTGCGACCGTAGCAGTCGCGCGGTTCCGGAAAATGCTTTGCATCGAGATGCATTAAAGATACATTACACGATGCATAGAAACATCTGTCTCTGCTGAAACTGTCTGCCATTTGTAAAACCTACGTATAAGCTCCCACCACACAAGAGACAACTGCCTCCGATCCAGCAGACCAAAGAACTGAGCCAGTTCGCAAGTTTACCGCTAGAGGACGCTGCGATAGGTCAAATGATCGTGCAGTTCAGTCAGTATGAGCACAGTATCATGATGACATCACGTGTTTTCCTCAGCTGCACGTGAGCCCCAGCCTACTCATTCCTACGGAAGTCTGGAGGGGAAAAATGGCGGGGAAAGACTCAGCCTGTTTTGTGCTACTAGAGAGAGGAAAGAGTGTACTTTATTTATTTTTGGAAAAATTTGTTTAGGGAAGGATTTGGCTCTGAGCACTATGGGACTTAACATCTATGGTCATCAGTCCCCTAGAACTTAGAACTACTTAAACCTAACTAACCTAAGGACATCACACAACACTCAGTCATCACGAGGCAGAGAAAATCCCTGACCCCGCCGGGAATCGAACCCGGGAACCCGGGCGTGGGAAGCGAGAACGCTACCGCACGACCTCGAGCTAGGGAACGATTTCACGTAGTTTTTCACGTCGCTGATACAAAACACTCACCCTGACATACTTGAGGTCACAATATACAGTTTACATACCTGGAAACTACTCATAAATAATGCAGTACACTGCAAACAACTCACAAATTACCGAAATAATCCAGTATACATCATACAGACGTGCAAACTACTCGTAGATCGCCGAAATATTGCATGTGTAATGCTATGCAATCATGCTCACAACGCTTAACACCAGAAAATAATGCAGTGCATAAACACTCAGTGCATGTAAAAAAACACAACATATCAGTGACTCGAACCCTGAGTCTATGGGATGGAAAGCCTAAGTGCACCTCCTAAAACATCGAAACTGTTCAGATGCGGGACAGGAAGGTTATGTTAGTGTACTTTATTTATTTTGGTCTAGAAACTGACGCAAATATCGATCCTAATTACGTAATTAATCACAAAGATGGGTCCTAATTACACAAATATATGCACAGCACTACACAAGGACGGCAAAAAAGCGCAATACGCTGCAAAAACTGACGATACCATTCAACTGCTATTATCTTGCTGGGAAAAAATTTCGCAATACCACTCGAAACCAGTGACAGAAACACTCAAACTTTACCCTACACCTATAAGTTTTGGTGTAAGGTACTATCTTTATTCTTTTTGGTGGGAAATACGTTCAACCGGTGAGATGGTGGTGTTGGAGAGAGAGAGAGAGAAGTTTAAAATGTGTATTAACTGTAAGCATACAGCATCTATCATTGTTCAACATCGGGGTTCGCTACAGCCGCCTACTAAAAATCGCCCTACAACCCAGCTAACCAAAGCTAATACACGCAATCACAGCTGACAGAAAAAATGTACATTGTTCTAATTAGACCTCGAAATTCTCATGCAAAAACCAGCACTTGTAATGAACAGGTCATAATGCAGCACATGTACTGGGGAAAATCGTCGTCCTAAAAGACTGCAGAGGGGGTGGTAGTTGAATGTGCATTCTCCTCCATGTACAATCACAAACTGCCGAAAATCGAGGCCCCCTACTCTCCAACCACCTACAGGATGGATAGGGGGAGGGAGGGAGGGAGCTACTCCACCAGCAGCCTCGCAACATGTTCTGGACGTTGTCCACTTTGAGACGATGGTCCTTCGCCAACACAACAGCAGGTATAGTTAACTAAACAATAGGAGATAAAAGAACGGCTGTCCCCAATGCATCTTGGTCATCTATAGTGACACAGCCGCCCCTAGTGGTTAGGGGGCGCAGCTTTGGCGACGAGCTGTCACAGACTAGACAGGCCCTCAACGCCTCCAATAGGACTCTCGTTCTGGGATGGAAAACACTTTTCTTTAACGTCACGTAGGACGCTCCAGCTGGGACCGGGGGAGAGGCATGGTCTCCTGGCGAACTTTCTCACCATGCTGCCCCGGGCTATTTAACATCAACTCGACTCCTATAATAAAGCAACTACTAAAAAAAGGAAAAAAACATTCGTGATGAAAATAAACGTCCTCTTTCCACGAAAATAGACAAAGTCCATTTTCATTTAGTTTTATGAGCAAAATCGGTATAGTTTTTTTACGTTTGACTGCACTCGCATCTCATTATTTTGTGGCGTCCAGCGAAGTGTACCGCCACCGATCACAAACGATGAGCAGAGACATACCCACCCTACGTAAAATCAGGAAAAAAAAACCGACCCAGATGGCGCAGCCGGCTTTTGGCGGCCGTGGTGTGCGGACCTCTGGCGTGTGCTGTGCGCTGCGGTCTGCTGCGCTCCGCTCGGTAAGTCAAGCGCCTGTTGCAGTAGTTAGCTGCGTTATTTGAGACTCTTGATGGATTCATATTATAAGGAGAGATTGATCAGCCTAATAGAAGAGACACATTGAAATTTGTTTTTGACCAGAAAGGGCAGAGACCGAATTCGTTCGAAATTGAGACATGGTTAGAGGAAGTTGTGAAAATTTCGTTTGAGGATATTATAGGTATTCGCCTTTCAATTGTGAGCAGCATTGTGTATGTCAAGCTTAAAAACATTGTGTGACAAAATTGTTGAATCTAGTGGCAGAACATTTAAGTTCAAACATCACGATGGCAATGTTAGTGAAGTTCGTGTTACGCATGCTGGCTTTGGATTAAGGACTGTCCGTATCTTTGAGCTACCGCCGGCCTTGGTGGTCTAGTGGTTCTAGGCGCGCAGTCCGGAACCGCGGGACTGCTACGGTCGCAGGTTCGAATCCTGCCTCGGGCATGGATGTGTGTGATATCCTTAGGTTAGTTAGGTTTAAGCAGTTCTAAGTTCTAGGGAACTGATGACCACAGAAGTTAAGTTCCATAGTGCTCAGAGCCATTTGAATCAATTTTTTGAGCTACCATTTGAAATGCCGGCCGGAGTGGCCGAGCGGTTAAAGGCGCTACAGTCTGGAACCGCACGACCGCTACGGTCGCAGGTTCGAATCCTGCCTCGGGCATGGATGTGTGTGATGTCCTTAGGTTAGTTAGGTTTAAGTAGTTCTAAGTTCTAGGGGACTTATGACCACAGCAGTTGAGTCCCATAGTGCTCAGAGCCATTTGAACCATTTGAACCTACCATTTGAAATCACCGCTGAGCAGATCAATTCCGCGATAGCTCCTTATGGGAGAATAATTAGCAATTTTGCAGAAAAGTGGTCTCCTGCTCTCAAGTTCCCCGTCTTGAATGGCATCAGGCAACTGCGAGTTGATTTACACAAGCATATACCCTCGTATATAAATGTTTGTGCCGGCCGCGGTGGTCTAGCGGTTCTAGGCGCTCAGTCCGGAACCGCGCGACTGCTACGGTCGCAGGTTCGAATCCTGCCTCGGGCATGGATGTGTGTGATATCCTTAGGTTAGTTAGGTTTAAGTAGTTCTAAGTTCTAGGGGACTGATGACCACAGATGGTAAGTCCCATAGTGCTCAGAGCCATTTGAACCATTTGAACCATAAATGTTTGTGGTTATCGGGCTATAGTAATATATGATGGGCAGCCAAGAACCTGCGCGTCTTGCGGCGGTACAGGCCATGTCCGCTCGCAGTGTATACAACGCCGAGTGGCCCAGCTACTTGCGGGCGAAGCAGTGAGATCCCCAGCCATGTCAACAATGCCTTTAACATATGTAGCGGCAGCCGCTGGACAACTCCATACGCGTGACGCTCCTGACGCTACTCGGGTCGCTACTCAGGATGATGCAGCTCGCGACAATGAAGTGATAATGGAAGTTAGCGACTCGATGGTGACAACACAGCCAAAGAGTCAAGAAAAAGAACCAAATATCTCTGTTCAAATAGAACAAACTCCTGAACCGGTTATAGTCCTTCAGAATGAGCAGTCTCCAGAAAACCACAAGGAAACCAACCCATCACTTGCCAGCGAACAGGACCGAGCGCAAGAAACCCAAGAGGTAATGGAAAACGATGAAACCTCCCCAAGAGTCAGTCCTCCAAGGAAACACAAAAAGAGGAGACTAGCTCATAAGGGCGCTGAACAACTGGCACCGCCTTTGCGAGAAAAAGCAAAACAGATTAGGAACAAACTGCATGAAGAACAACATAGTAATCCGGTTCTGAGTATGCAGATACCTGACCCCTTGCAAGCCAAATCAAATACACCATGGCCCATGTCAACGGACCATTCGTCACACGAGAGGTTGAAGCTGATAGCAAATTTCGATGCAGACAAGGTTTTCCCTGACACTAGAAATGCAGAAAAAGAGACATCGAAAGCTAATCAACACAAAACCTGGGCTGAAGAATCGGATGAAATGGATCAAGACGAAGAATTGATTGAAACTGGAGGAACGGAACAGACTCCTGCCCCAAGAGATCAACTGAACACGATGGATACATCATTGCCGGAACATACATGTGAAAAAGGATTTTCCTCTGACAGCACTTCGTATGACGAATATTGACTTCGGTAATGAATAGGACAATATGAACGCAGCACAAGCCTACAAAATCGCTACGTTGAACATTAATAAGATACTCTCCTCCCTGCATTTACAACATCTGCAAGACTTTCTATACGCAGCTGACGTTGATATAGTACTGTTACAGGAAGTAACAGATATTAAATTAGAAAAGATACGTGGATACAACGCCATAATAAACCCCGGTATTGGTGCAGAGCTGGGTACCGCAATTCTCACGAAAGAAGGCATCCGTGTCACACAGATAGCAAAACTTGAAAACAGCAGAGGGGTTCCAGTGACTGTTAATTCCCGCATCATCAACGTTTTTGCACCGTCAGGCAACAATAACAGGCGTGCTAGAGCGGATATTTTTAAAAGCGAAATCGTTCATCTCTTCGGTACACGTCAAGATAATCCTAGCCGGCGATTTTAATTCCGTACTTAGCCCGAAAGACCAGACACCGAATTTCAACAAGTCCTTAGAACTGGAAAGAATAGTCCACCAAATGCAGTTAACCGATACCTGGGAACATACCCATGGCGCACAGGCCGGTTTCACATATTTTACCAGTCACTCAGCAAGCAGGCTAGACAGAATTTACGTCTCGTTCAATCTTAAGAACCATGTACTCCAGTCTGAGGTCTGGCCCACTATGTTTTCTGACCACGCCGCGTACATCACCACAGTAAATTTAGAAAAACAAGAGACTTACCGAGCGAGGGGCATATGGAAACTCAACTTTACACATCTACAAGATGAGGAATGTCGTGTAGCATTTACTAATGTGTGGTAAGAATGCGAGAAACGATTCCCGCTATACAGTTCTGCCATAGCTTGGTGGTTACAATGTGCGAAGCCTAAAATAAGAAGAATGCTGATCGATTACTCACGACAGAAAAGTTTCTGGATTAAAAAGACGACTGAATTTTATTTTAGCTGCCTTAGAGACCTGTACACCTTGGACACACGATTAATGGAGAACTTTAGCCGGATTCAGAAAGCTAAAGCAAAACTTTTAGCACTGAAGCGGTGTCAGTCAGAAGGTTTTAAAGTCAGAGCGGGAATACACAACATTGTAGAAGGGGAAGAAACAGCTATGTACCATGTAATGCGTGAGAATAAGAGAGAACACAGAAAAATACTGACAGAAGTTAAGTTACCTGATGGGACCAGGCACACCAAACAGCATGAAATTCGAAACGCTGTTCATAAATATACCTTAGATATGATGTCCACCAAACCTACCGTCGACGAGGCGCGGCGTGATCTTGTTAGACACGTATGAGGACGAATTAGTACAGAGCAAGTAGAAAATCTCACGGCTGAAATAGAAGAGGACGAATTGAAAGACGCAATAGCACAGAGTCCTAAAAATAAGTCTGCAGGACCTGATGGTATCCCCGTGGAATTCTACCAAGTGTTCTGGCCACAAATGAAAAGCAAGTTGCTATGTATGTACAACGAAATCATGAATGGCACTGTTGCCGCTCCCAAAGAATTTCCTGAAGGGATCATAGTTCTAATTCCTAAAAACTCACTTAGCAAAGCAATTGAAAACCTTCGCCCAGTAACATTACTCAACAGTGATTACAAAATTATGGCCCGCGTTTTAGCAAGAAGAATAAAAATGGTTATTAACTCTGTAACTGGCACGTACCAAACATGTGTAGGCAAAGACAGAAACATCTATCAGAATACATGCGAATATGGGGATATAATATCAACCGCAAATGTATGCCGAATAAAATGTGCTTTAGTGTCATTAGACTTCGAGAAGGCGTTTGACAGAGTAGATCATAAGTATCTCCTTGGTGTAATGGAAGTAATGGGATTCCCACCACGATTCGTGAGGATTATTCAACAAATTCTGAAAAACAGTGTAGCACGAATAATGATAAACGGACAACTAAGTAGAGAGATTGAATTGACTGGATCCGTTCGTCAAGGTTGCCCAATGTCAATGGCCCTTTTCGCAATAGCAATAGAACCTCTCCTCGCGACACTCACGCATCACCTGCAAGGATTGCGTATAAACGGCACGAAAATAGTGTGCAACGCCTACGCAGATGATGTGGATGTCCTGGTTATAAATGTAGATGAAGTGGCGAAAGCTCTTCAGATTGTACACACATATGAACTTGCTTCTGGCGCCAAACTAAATAAAAGGAAGTCAGGCATCATGAACCTAGGCAGAGGAATATGCATGCAAAATCGGGGACAATTGACGGAAGTATCCACATTGAAATGTTTGGGTATTGAATTTAGGAGCAACATCCAACACACTATTGCCGTCAATTATAAAAAACTACTTTCAAGCATACGAGCATCTGTACAAGGAAACAGTCTGAGGCAACTGGACGAGATACAGAAAACCAAACTAGTAAATGTGTATATAACATCCAAACTCAACTATGTTGTCCAAGCTTTTCCGATGCCATTAGAAACAGCCAGAAGTACTTTATCCGCGATAGGAAGCTTTGTATGCCAAGGCAACATTTTCAAAGTGAAGTTCAATACACTAACACTCCCAACAAGGAAAGGAGGTTTAAACCTTGTTGATGTCAGTTACAGGTCACGAGCGTTATATGTGTGTCGAACGTGCAAACAATGGAAACAGATGCCCGACAGCTTAACGGCCCACTTGCTGAATGAAATTGCTCCAGCAAGCATGCAGCCGCCAATAGATGTGAAGCATATACCAGTTGGTCTTTGTCACCTAAAAACTTTTATCGTTGAGTACAGTTATATCTCCTCGAGGCTCTCTGAACAGCAGTTGAAGAGAGTAGAGGACATCTATACATATTTGATGGAAGCTAAGGAAGGAAATATTATTGAAAGAAAATACCCCAACAACGACTGGTCTGCAATTTGGAAAAATATCCACGATCGGAACTTACCCTCTAAGGTGAAAGCAACTTGGTATAATGCAGTCAACAGGAAAATATCAACTAATTCCAAATTGCATGCTATACATCTTACAAATTCGCCCTTGTGCGCGTCATGCAACCTTCTTGACACTGAAGAACACCGATTCGTGCGTGAAAGAGTAAGAGACATATGGCATATAGTTAAACAGAAATTAGCGACCGTTAACAGAACATCTCCAACCGTTTTCACCGCCGCAGATTTTCTGACTCCAGACGCAGTGCCATATCCTAATACGAAAAGAAATTCTGTTAACTGGCTAAAAGGGCACACAGTGCACTATATCTTGAAGGCAGAAAATAAAAGCAAAGAAGATTACTGGGTGTATCTAACGACTCAGCACCATCATCTCATGCGGACAAAAGACTACAAAAAACTTACGCATGCTTCCTAAATAGAATCATGGAATAAAATTATACAGGGAACAATAACAGATTAAGATTGCTACGGAATTCAGAGATGTCAGCCTTGCACGATTACAGATAACTGGAAGCCGAATGTCTTCGATCCTTTCACGAGACACTACAGAAAAGAAATCAAGTCCGTGGCAAGCCTCACCGGACTACATCCTCCTGAAGAAATTAGACATCAAGTTTTATGTATTTTAGTTTTTTTAATCATCTTGTGCCATACGCAGAGAAGTTTTAAGTTCTAAAAAACGTTTTTCAAGGGGATGCAAGATTTTATGTTTTCCTTATGAAGATGAGAGACTTCACATTTCAGTTTATTTTAATATACTTGTCTTTCCATTAGCAGGAGGAAGATTCATTACCTTTAATTAATATTAAGAAGAAATATTTATTCTCATTTATGTTAGCTAAGGTAATTTAGGCATCCAGCTTACAGAAAAAAAATAAGAAGCCAAAATAAAAAGATACAAAAAACGAAAAAGTGGCCGAGCACTCGCAAAAAGTAATAAAAATGAGGATTTGGCATCAAAAACATAAAAAGTACATAAAATAAAAAAGTAAAAAAATGTTGGTAGAAGGATGGACTCTTAATAATAATAATAATAATAATAAAAACGACAAAAGCAAAGAAGCTAGCCGAAGAAGGCAAAACAAGGTGAGCGTTTGGAAGGGCTGTGAGGGTAGAAGGGAGGCCCAAAAAAAAAATGGTTTAATGATAGGTTCATAATCGTATGGACCGGGTTCGATTCCATCTTCTGCCCATGATTTTTGATAGGAAAAAAAACTGATGGCGCAGTGGTTAGCACACTGGACTCGCATTTGGGAGGATGACGGTTCAATCCCGCGTCCGACCACCCTGATTTAGTTTTTCCATGATTTCCCTAAATTGCTCCAAGCAAATGCCAGGATGGTTCCTTTGAATGGGCATGGCCAACTTCCTTATCCTTCCTAATCTGATGAGACCGATAAGCTCGCTGTATGGCCTCTTCCCCCAAACAATCCAACCCCAGGAAAAAGAATACTTCGATTATTTTGACTGGAAAACTACCGATCACCGCAGAATGTCCCCATTATTTCGAAATTAAATTGACAATGATAGTCACTTTGCAAGGCGAGTAATTTTTTTATGTAGTCGGATTACACTCACCATGTAGGCCAAATGGGAATACATGGAGAGAACATGATGTTCTGTCCAAGGAACGCTATTGAGAAATGACATCTGAAGCTGACCACAGAGGGATTAAAAACACGATCGTCGCGATTAGATTACCGTCACCATGCATAAAAAGCTGTCTTGAGTCTACAGGTACACACACGAGCCACTGAAAGTGCTACGCTTTCTGGCAGAAATGCTGTCAGCGATTTGGAATCAAGTCTATCCACTCAACCACTTACTTGCGCTTTATCCTGTAGAGACATCTTTTAATGATTACAGCCATTGGTGAATCATATTCGTGGCACTCTCATATCTCGAAATGAGTCACTTTTTGTTTCTCAGGGTGCATTCTTGTCTATCACCCAAACATATGTATCGATCTTATTAATTATACAGGTATTGACTCATTGGAGCACGTGGTTCGTGATTGAAGTCGCTTCCACAGACTGTGGTATAGTTCCATCACCTGCACTGTAGGATGACCATTCCAACAGACTATCAATCACAAGAGAGGGTTCCTGTATTGCTCCTTCAAAGGAGTTTAATACAATGTTTTTTTTTTTTTTTTAGCACATCCACCCAGTGTACATCACTACACACTTGGTTTTTTCTACCATGACTTAGAGACCTGTGTCAGCTGCTGCTAAACCAACATTAACACACTTCGACCCTGTGGCTGTCAGAGGAAACTCACCATCGCATGGCATAAACTATACAGCTACTACACCACAGGCTGGGAGAAATAAAACACAGACACGATGTTTCTCATTGACAAAAATGTGGAAAACACCACAACATATGGAAACTGCAAGAGTAGACGGTATTTTAGAGCGCATCCAACAACTATTCGAAGGTGATTAACTGTACAGTTAATCTCATCTTCCCATCGAAAAGGTAGCAGATGTCTCAGTGCTCCATTTCGAAAAGCATTGTTCCTTCATTTTTCAGTCACGTTCAGTCATGGCTGAGGGTGTGACACTGTCCCGCCAAAGCCTCAATCTTAGATAATGGTACTCGGGTCGTCAGCTGACGTCACGACCGCCATCTTAGATGATGTCATTCGCTGTTGGGCTGGTCGGTGTGGCTGAGCGGTTCTAGGCGTTTCAGTCAGGAACTGCGCGACCGCTACGGTCGCAGGTTCGAATCCTGCCTCGGACATGGATGTGTGTGATGTCCTTAGGTTAGTTAGGTTTAAGTAGTTCTAAGTTCTAGGGGACTGATGACCTCAGATGTTCAGTCCCATAGTGCTCAGAGCCTGTACATCACCATGGTACAGTACAATTGTAACAAATTTCCCCATACATAACCATGTCACAAGACAAATGTCATAAATTGTCTCATCATCGATATTTAACAGCAAAATTGTAACAAACTGGCGTATAAACCAACATTATAATACAAAATTATAGCAAATTCCCACATACATTGTGAACACTAGTTGGTTACTATTGAGGCATCAATCATCAGTTGATGAACTGGCTGCCATTACATCAGGAACTATGGTTCGAACAATGATGGTCAGTTTGCAGAGTGAATACCATTACTTTCGGTTAGTTGACATGTGGTGACTACCATTATCCCAAATGGAACTGGGGAAATGGTGATCACTTGACAAGGTGACTGCCATTACACCAAATCCCACTGGGGCCATGACAATAATTTGACATATACCATTAACCAGAATGCATAGTGGCAATCATGATCAGTTGACAAGCTGACTGCCCTTATTCCGAAACTAAGTTATTGGGACAATTACAGTCTGTTCGTATGGGGATTATCATTATCCTGAATGCTTGGTGATAGTACACTCTGCAGTCACATTAATATAACCACCTGTGAAATGCTTGAATAAGTCAGTGGGGTACTGGAAGGTACCTACAGGACTGTGGAGTCATGCAGACACCACTGCCATGGCCAGTTGCACGAGCTTTCTCAACTGTGGAACCATGGTGTGAACAACACAATCAAGGTGATCCTACAGATTCTCAGCTGGATTTTAATCTGAGGAGGTTGGTGGCCAGGGGAGTAGGATAGCCTCATGCTGGTGCTGTGCACTGTGCGACATGTTGCATTGTTCTGCTGGTGGAGGCCATCATGCCAAGGAGAAACAAACTGCATATAGGGGTAGACATGACACTCTAGAATGGATGCATTCTTGTTTTGATTCATTTTCGATTACAGAATGATGAGATCACCCAGGGAATGTCCTCTTACCAGTGCCAGGACCCTTCCAACGACTGCTGCAGAGAGTTCTTTCAGAAATTTAATGCCGTATACACCCATGGCGATCTGTCTGATGGAGCATAAAACGTGTATATCTGAAAAGCTCACTTGTCGTCACTCAGTGGTATTGGCGTGCTTATTCCAGCCTTCGTTACTGATGAACATCAGCCAGCATGGGTGTATGAACCAGGCATCTGTTTTGGAAGCCCACATGCTACTACGTTCGCTGAACAGTAATTGAGGAGACACTGTTGATCTATATGGGTGGTCGCTTGCCCAGCAGTTGCACGTCGGTATGCTCCTACACATCTCCAAACACGTTTTTCACACCTGTCATCAGTGGCCTGTGGTGCACCACAGTTGCCTCCGCGTTGGTTTTGGGTAGCACCATTTTACCGTGCACAGAATGCTTCACCAACAGTGGCACACAAACAGATTACAAAATTCGCCGTTTCGTAGATGCTTCCACCCTTGTTCTGAAAGCCAGTGAATATGCCCCTTTGGTTGTCGGATAAATCACTCCATTTCCGCATTACGACAATGACTTTACTGTTATCCAGGTCCCCCAGACCTGCTATATATATCCTTTACTGCTAGTGCTGTCATCTGCCCTGTGTGAATGATTATTATTCATTGATATCGAGTCCGCATCTCGTGGTCGTGCGGTAGCATTCTCGCTTCCCGCGCCCGGGTTCCTGGGTTCGATTCCCGTCGGGGTCAGGGATTTTCTCTGCCTCGTGATGCCTGGGTGTTGTGTGATGTCCTTAGGTTAGTTAGGTTTAAGTAGTTCTAAGTTCTAGGGGACTGATGACCATAGATGTTGAGTCCCATAGTGCTCAGAGCCATTTGAACCATTTTTGAACCATTGATATCGAACATGATGGTGCTCACATTAATGTGACTGGACTGCGTATTTGTGTCATAGCTTGACAGCAGGTGACAGGTCTTCAGTTCAAATAGTATTGTAACACCGGTAGCTGGCGGTGTATGTATGTGCCATACCTGAGCAGTTGGTATGACCTACTGGATGTCCCTCATTCGATATTTGGCTACAGATAAGCATCAAACGACAATTTAACGAACTATCTCATACATCATGATGCTGCAGCAAATTTGTAACAAATTATTTCACAATTGTTGTATACTACTTCGTACGCAATGGTAAGGAGAGGTGGGCTACAGAGCAGTGCAGCAGTTGTCGTTGTAGGGAAGCTGGACGGGAGCAGAAATGATTAGCGAACACGCGCGCGCACACACACACACACACACACACACACACACACACACACACACACTACACTCAGCTGGCGGCTACACGGGTAGCGGAGGCTGTGTGGCGTGGACTGGGCGGTTTTTTATGTTAGAAGGCCTCGGGAAAGTACGGAGTGGACTGCAATCTCAAATGGTGCATGGCAAATAAAGGACGTGCTTGGATCAAGGAACAGTCGGAATTGTAGTTGTAAATAGTTGTAGTTGTGCTGGGAAAGTCCCTGAGCTTCAAGCACTAATAGAAAGCACAGAAGCTGGAATCGTTATAGGTACAGAAAGCTGGCTAAAGCCTGAAATAAGTTCTGCTGAAATTTTTACAAAGTCTCAGGCGGTGTTCAGGAAAGATAGATTAGGTAGAATTGGTGGTGGTGTGTTTGTGTCTGTCAGTAGTGGTTTATCTTGTAGTGAAGTCGAAGTAGATACTCCGTGCGAATTGGTATGGGTCGAGGTTACACTTAACAGCCGAACTAAGTTAATAACTGGCTCCTTCTACCGACCCCCAGAAACCGAAGATACAGTTTCTGAACAGTTCAGAGAAAATTTGAGTCTCGTAACAAATAATTACCCCACTCATACGGCTATAGTTGGTGGGCACTTCAACCTTCCCTCGATATGTTGGCAAAAACACTTGTTCAAAACCGGTGGTAGGCAGAAAACATCTTCCGAGATTGTCCTAAATGCTTTCTCCGAAAATTATTTCGAGCAGTTAGTCCACGAACCCATGCGAATTGTAAATGGTTGCGAAAACACACTTGACCTCTTAGCCACAAACAATCCAGAGCTAATAGAGAGCATCATGACTAATACAGGGATTAGTGATCACAAGGTCGTTATAGCTAGGCTCAATACCGTTTCTTCCAAATCCACCAGAAACAAACGCAAATTAATTTTATTTAAAAAAGCGGATAAAGTGTCACTAGAAGCCTTCCTAAGAGACAATCTCCATTCCTTCCGAACTGATTATGCAAATGTAGACGAAATGTGGCTCAAATTCAAAGATATAGTAGCAACAGCAATTGAGAGATTCATACCTCATAAATTGGTAAAAGATGGAACTGATCTCCCATGGTACACAAAAGAAGTCCGAACGCTGTTGCAGAGGCAATGGAAAGTTGCGAAGTTCAGAAGAACGCGAAATCCCGAAGATTGGCTAAAATTTACAGACGCGCGAAATTTGGCACGGTCTTCAATGCGAGATGACTTTAATAGGTTCCACAACGAAACATTGTCTCGAAATTTGGTAGAAAGTCAGAAAAAATTCTGGTCGTATGTAAAGTACACGAGCGGCAAGACGCAGTCAATACCTTCGCTGTTACCGACTACTGTGCCACTAAAGCGGAGTTATTGAACGCAGTTTTCCGAAATTCCTTCACCAGGGAAGACGAATGGAATATTCCATAATTTGAAACACGAACAGCTGCTAGCATGCGTTTCTTAGAAGTAGATGCCTTAGGGGTTGCGAAGCAACTCAAATCGCTTCATACGGGCAAGTCTTCAGGTTCAGATTGTATATCGATTAGGTTCCTTTCAGATTACGCTGATACAATAGCTCCCTACTTAGCAGTCATATACAACCGCTCGCTCACCGATAGCTCTGTACCTGCAGATTGGAAAATTGCGCAGGTCGCACCAGTGTTTAAAAGGGTAGTAGGAGTAATCCATCAAACTACAAACCTATATCATTGACGTCGGTTTGCAGTAGGGTTTTGGAGCATATACTGTATTCAAACATTATGAATCACCTCGAAGGGAACGATCTATTAATGCGTAATCAGCGTGGTTTCAGAAAACATCGTTCTTGTGCAACGCAGCTACCTCTTTATTCGCACGAAGTAATGGCTGCTATCGACAGGGGATCTCAAGTTGATTCCGTATTTCTAGATTTCCGGAAAGCTTTTGACACCGTTCCTCACAAGCGACTTCTAATCAAGCTGCGGGCCTATGGGGTATCGTCTCAGTTGTGCGACTGGATTCGTGATTTCCTGTCAGGAAGGTCGCAGTTCGTAGTAGCAGACGGCAAATCATCGAGTAAAACTGAAGTGATATCAGGTGTTCCCCAGGGAAGCGTCCTGGGACCTCTGCTGTTCCTGATCTGTATAAATGACCTGGGTGACAATCTGAGCAGTTCTCTTAGGTTGTTCGCAGATGATGCTGTAATTTACAGTCTAGTAAGGTCATCCGAAGACCAATATCAGTTGCAAAGCGATTTAGAAAAGATTTCTGTATGGTGTGGCAGGTGGTAGTTGACGCTAAATAACGAAAAGTGTGAGGTGATCCACATGAGTTCCAAAAGAAATCCGTTGGAATTCGATTACTCGATAAATAGTACAATTCTCAAGGCTGTCAATTCAACTAAGTACCTGCGTGTAAAAATTACGAACAACTTCAGTTGGAAAGACCACATAGATAATACTGTGGGGAAGGCGAGCCAAAGGTTGCGTTTCATTGGAAGGACACTTAGAAGATGCAACAAGTCCACTAAACAGACAGCTTACACTACACTCGTTCGTCCTCTGTTAGAATATTGCTGCGCGGTGTGGGATCCTTATCAGCTGGGATTGACGGAGGACATCGAAAGGGTGCAAAAAAGGGCAGCCCGTTTTGTATTATCACGTAAAAGGGGGGAGAGTGTGGCAGATATGATACGTGAGTTGGGATGGAAGTCATTAATGCAAAGACGTTTTTCGTCGCGGCGAGATCTATTTACGAAATTTCAGTCACCAACTTTCTCTTCCGAATGCGAGAATATTTTGTTGAGCCCAACCTACATAGGTAGCAATGATCATCAAAATAAAATTAGAGAAATCAGAGCTTGAACACAAAGGTTTAGGTGTTCGTATTTCCCGCGCGCTGTTCGGGAGTGGAATGGTAGGGAGATAGTATGATGGTGGTTCGATGAACCCTCTACCAAGCACTTAAATGTGAATTTCAGAGTAATCACACACACACACGTATATATATACTTGTAGCTTTTTCTGAGCATTGTGAAGAAACTTTACAAAAGAAGAAGCAACAATAAAACCCAGATATCACACGCAGCAACTGAAGACCTTGTGCAGTGTGAGGCTCAAAAATGGTTCAAATGGCTCTGAGCACTATGGGACTCAACTGCTGAGGTCATAAGTCCCCTAGAACTTAGAACTACTTAAACCTAACTAACCTAAGGACATCACACACATCCATGCCCGAGGCAGGATTCGAACCTGCGACCGTAGCGGTCGCGCGGTTCCAGACTGTAGCGCCAGAACCGCTCGGCCACCAGCGGCCGGCGAGGCTCATACTACTAACGTATGAATGGATTGTCGAAGGCTGACTCAGACAGAATACTGACAAAGACTGCAACTGAGATTGGGCCACGCAGCTGCTACCAGCCATCCTATATCGCAGCAGTAGAGGTGCTCATAGATGGAGCCACTGAAGGCATGGCCCAGCGGGCACACATCATTGGATCCATTGGATCCCTATGTGACCTTTATCAGCATCTATCAGAAACATGCATTTACGTTGCCAACTGTGAGACTCTGGTGAGAGAAGCATTGATCTATGATACCACAATAAGCACCAGTGTTACATGAAACTTTAACAAATTTCCCCTCTGCTTTAGCAAAGTAGTAACAAATTGCCTCATACACTGTCACATTTCAGCAAATATGTAACGAATTACCTCATACGTTAATATGTTACAGTGAAATTGTAACAAATTATGGCATATTTTGACATGTTACAGCAGAAAATTGTGATATATAATTCCAGTGCCACAGAAAAATTGTAACGAACAGCTCCATACACAGACATTTTGCAGCAAAAGTATAGATTATTCCCCTACACATTGGCAGTAGGTGTCAGCTACTAGTTTCGTATTCCACACCTCAGTGCCATAACCTGACAGTGAGTATCAGTTACTGGATTGTAAAATTGTATTCTAACATTAGAAACCGACAGTGTGTATGCCATAATCTGACATTGGTTGTCAGTCAGGATTTAAAATAGGATCCGAAGTATAAAACACAAGTGTACCAAACTCTCCTATATCTCACTATTATTAAATGAAATTTTAACAAATACCCACATACACCACCATCACTATTTCATATTGTAACAAATTGCATCATAAATCCCCGAAAAAGCAAACTGAGACTTGTTTCAGCTATTTTGTGACTTCTTCCAACAAGTTGTGACTTATGAATGCCGGCACCAAGCTCAGTCAGATTTGTGACATGATGTGCACTGATCGATACACTATTCATGACATCAAACCACATCTTTATTATGACATCATCATGATGTCACATAAGGTCATTGACCTTGACTGAATGATGTCACAATGCAATATGAAGGAATGTATGACGTAATGGTTGTTCATTTTAATAGTCAGTAAAATACTGAGCTTTGATCAGCTGTTTGGTTTTCATGACTGGTAGAACGCCATTGTGACTTGGTGGATTCCATCATATTTGATAGTGTTGTGTGGTATTATTTGTTTCAGTTTTGTTGGACACTTGGGATACTATTTCATATTCAGTAGCTGACACTCACTGGTAAAGTGTGGAGTAATATGTTACAAGTATACTGAAACATGACTTTGTATAGGGCAATTTGTCAATTGCATTTGATGCTTATTTGTAACTGAATATAAAATGAGGTATATCCCATGGCTGGCACCATTTATCAAGTTACAGGACATACACAAACTGTCAGGTTCTGGTGTTACAATGCTATTTGAAGTTCATCTGAATCCTACTATCTGGTTATGGTACATACATTATCAGCATGTATTCATGGTAAGGGTAGTCACCATAAACAAAAGACTTTTATTTCCCCACCCAGTAGTATTTAAGAGGTAGTGGTAAATGGAGTGTCAGCTTGCCATATTTATTCCAGTTGCATTTTGGGGTAATAGCTGCCACCTTGTCAAAGACTATTATTGCCTCGATACTAACCATCAAGAGTTCAGTATGTATAGGGAACTTTGTCACAATTTTGTGCAACCAAAGTGATGTATAGGATAATTCGCTACAATTTTGCTGTAACAGAGACAATTTGTGACAATTTTGGCATAACATGTAGACATATTGGGCAATTTGTTGTAATTGTGCTGTAACATGGTGATATGTGGGATATTGTCATAATTTTGGTTTAAATGGCAATGCATGGGATGAAGAGTCATATAGTCTCCACCATGCAATAGCATATGCTAGTACTGTCAGCAGAAGATGATAAATATTTTGTACTGCAAGATAAAGTATTTTACTGTAACATCGACTTACACAATGTTGGAGTGACTTTGAAAAACAGTTGAAAATGGGGTGTCCAAAGCATAGAAACCCTAATTCCTTATCTATAAAAATTTGTACTACTACTATTCATGGCCCTGTTTCGTTGAAGTATCATGTAGTTCCCACTGAGTGACAGCATATGTCTTTCATTGATAAGTGAACTTCAACATTTTCACAGGCCATGGCAAATATACAACCTACCAATGGTATACTTTACTGCTTTTATTTGAATACGTTATACAGTTTCTATACACATCTGGCATCTAGTGGTCGCTCCAGTTATAGTTTCTGTTTGTTGGGAAATATAGATTTCATGGCTATGGGAAGTATACACACCGGCAAATAATGGTGTTTTAAAGGCCCTTGGCAAGGAGCTATGCAAAGTATACTTACCAGAATATTAATATGTCTTTTGTGGACTGTGGAAAGCTTAATTGCAACCAAGATAGTGATTTTATTAAGCTTTTAGGAATGTGTCTCACCACATCAGGATGTGTCTGACAGTGTACCAAGTGCATAAAAACTACTACAACAGCCAGTTTCCGCTTGTCATCAGACCACTTTTGTGGTCACTTGTAACATCGGAATACATTGAATCATTTCTACATCATATATTACTGTAAGCAACTGTAGTCGTATGGTATGCATGGATGGGAGACCCCAAAGGACACATTCACACACCTAATAGGAAACGTTTTTCCTATCCTTCACGCCCTCAGGCATCTTTCTTTTGCAAAGTATGAGAGTTGTGCCTATAAATGTATCCGTTAAGTATGTAGATGACTGTAATGATATGTGTGTAGTGTAGTGTCATTTTACTGTTGGATAGGATGAGAGGAGGGAAAGGGTAAAACCCTGTGTCAGCACAAAGCCTACACCTCTCAAAGTGCAAGCCAAGCTTAATGTCCTGATCTGATGGATGGATGACCATCAATAGCATTTGCATGCCCTCACACACAGTGGAGAGGTTTGAAATTTAATCCAGGATGATAATATTGGTGACCAGGGTCTTTACATCGCCACCCCTCGTGTCCCCTCTACCATGAAGCCAAAGGAGAAAATTGTCAAAAGCGGGCAGCATATTCAGACGCTCATCTACCCATTTACTGGCCGCTCATCTACCCATTTACTGGCCGCAATTGAAGGCCGCCCGGAGTGGCCGCGCGGTTTGAGGCCCCATGTCACGGACTGCGCGGCCCCTCCCGCCGGAGGTTCGAGTCCTCCCTGGGGCATGGGTGTGTGTGTTGTTCTTAGCATAAGTTAGTTTAAGTTAGATTAAGTAGTGTGTAAGGCTAGTGACGGATGACCACAGCAGTTTGGTCCCTTAGGAATTCACACACGTTTGAACACAATTGCAGGTGCCTAACTTTGGTGATCCGTAAGTTATATCTGTAGTGACAATAAACGAACAATAACTAACCTTACTCTGTTTCGGTAAATATTTTTATTTTGCGTTTTTTTCAGGATATCTAAATTTCCTCCTTGTGTGTGGAATCTTGGCGTTCATTATCTTAAGCCGTGGTGTATTGTGTGATGGTGCTGTGTGTTAACATCTCGTATTTGGGGCAATACGAATTTATATTTGCGTATTACGAAAATGTGTAGTTTAAATGGTAAAACTCATTAAAATTTCGTCAAAAGAAAATGTTTTAGTACGGTTCTGTTGTGCTAAAATGTCAGGATATATGAAGTCGGTGAATAAAACATCACAGGAATGTACCTGTGACAATGCTCAGTATCAGAAGTAGTTAATACAGTTACTTTAGCCAGGCAGTTTTACCAGTTCTAATAACATTAAATAATGAATGTCCGATCTATGTACCATGATTAACATAGCCTCAGACCAAAAGTCAATGTATTTACGTATTTACGCACAATTTAGACCCACATTTGGCGTTCAGGCACTTCATTGGAGGTATCCGGTCATATTTGAGACATTGGGTGAGATGTGTTAATAGTGTTGTGACATTTGACTCTTCCAGTAGCTGACGGTTATAGAACAGTAACTGAGACTGTCTGTTTGTTTGTGTCGGCTATCACAGCTATAGTCTTGGTCAGGTTTGTTTTTTGTACATAGTGTCATGTAGCCCTAAAATAAGATATCAGTTTAATGGCGTGCTTCCGAGTGTTCTGGCAAGCTTGTTTTCTTTTATGCACAATACATTGACTACAGACCCATCCGTCTTCTTCGGATGATGCAATGTGAACTACTGTTGCTTTCGTGCCGTTATTTACAGTCGAGTTCTACACCTGACATACACTATAACCTTTGACGCTCTTTTTTTATGAGCTTGTACTGATATTCTATGAAACACAAATTCTCTCAGCGTTTTCCAGCTCTGGCGGATCTGATGGCTGGAGAGATCTTAATAAATACATTGTTTGAATCGAATGCATTGTGAATGTGGCATGTCTTACGTGGGGCGTACGATCGGAACACTCGAGGAGAGATGGAAGGAACATCAGCGACATACCCGACCACATCAACCAAGAAAATACGCGGCCGCCGAGCACTGTCTCTAATACAATGATAGAATGAAGTATGATGAGACCTTGTAACGTAGCAATTGCGTTACATAGTAATGTATAAATGTATCCTCCACTACTTTTCTTTTTACTTGCATTTGTTAATCTTAGTAATAACTTAAAGGTTTCACGTAAATTTAAAGAGAAGAATCCACGCCACCCGTAAGGCTGCGTGAGCAAACTGTTTACTTTGTATTGCAATTAACGAACGAAGAAGCACTTGAAATGATACTAGGAAGTCATACAACTGTCTCTTATGTATAGAATGTGGTGAGTTGCCAAGACCGGGAAGGCGCGAGAATAACGCAGCTGGAAGTTACACTGAATTGACAAATGTCGTGGGATAGCGTTATGCACATAAATAGATGGCGGTGGTATCGCGTGCACAAGGCATAAAAGTGAAGTGCATTGGCTGAGATGTCATTGGTACGCAGATGATTCACGGGAAAAGTTTGCGACATGATTATGGCCGCACGACGGGTATTAACAGACTTTGAACGCGGAATAGTAGTTGGAGATAGTCGCATGGGATATTCCATTTCATAAATCATTAGGAAATTCAACATTCCGAGATCACAGTATCCAGACTGTGCCGAGAATACCAAATTTCATACCTTACTTCTTATCAAGAACAATGCAGTGGCCGACGGCCTTCACTTAGCGACCGAGAGCAGCGGCGTTTGCGTAGTGTTGCGGGTGTTAATACACAAACAAACTGCGTGCAATAACCGCAGAAATCAATATGGGGCATACGACGAACTTATCCATCAGGACAGTGGGCTTAATTTGGCGCTAATAGGCTATGGCAGCAGACGAGCGATGCGAGTGCCTTTGCTAACTGCACGACATAACCTGCAGCGCCTCGCCTGCACTCGTGACCATATCAAAACCATGATCTGCTCAGATGAGATCCTACTTCAGTTGGTAAGAGCTGATGACAGAGATCGAGTGTGGCGGAGACCTCATGACGCCACGGATCCAGTTTGTCAGCAAGGCACTGTGCAATCTGCTGGTGGCTCCATAATGGAGTAGGCTGTGTTTACATGGAATGGGCTGGTTCCTTCATTATGTTCGGCTACTTCGAGACCATTTGCAGCTGTTCACGAATTTCAGTTTCCCAAGCAATGATGGAATTTTTATGGATGACAATGCACGATGTAACCTGACCACAGTTGTTTTCCATTGGTTTGAAGAACATTTTGTACAATTCGAGTGAATGGCATGGCAACATGAATCGCATCTAACATTTATGGGACACAATCTGGAGGTCAGTTCGTGCACAAAATCCAGCACCGGCAACAGTTTCGCAATTATGGACGGCTATAGAGGCAGCAAAGCTCAATGTTTCTCCAGGGAACTGCCAACGACTTGTCGAGTCCGCGCCACATCGAGTTTCTGCACTACGCCCAGCAAATGGAGGTCCGACACGATATTAGGAGGTATCCCATGACTTTTGTCATATCATTGCATATGGATGTGATACTTGTGCAGGAATGCAAAATACCTCTCGAATGTTCTAGAACAGACATTGCGTAGATAGACCTTTCTGTTAACTTAAAGGCGCGCGCACGGCGATGTCGAAGGGGTATCCCCTTGCTGGTCTACTCTGCAATGTATCGAGAAATCGCAAAGGACGTTTAACAGTCCTAGGAGCTCTTAACCGTTCAGGTTAAAAACTATTAATTTGCGTAGTAATGTAAACAAGTTAATAGAGAACAATACCTAGTTACTCAGATTCCTCTGTCAAAGCTAGTAGATTTTCATTAATTTTCAAAAGCGCTGTAGAGGCAAGAAACATAAATGAACGCACTGCAGAAATGTTCGTATCTCAGACGGTAGGACCGCGTTCTCGAGTCAAGATGCTGTCTCAACATGATGGGTCAGTGATTTCTTCTCATGGCTTTGCACGTGCGGGAGTCTTGATATTGCGTCTTCAGAGTTTAGTTACGCAGATGGCTAACTGGTCGTATGGTGGAAATGTGGAATCCCGATCATTTATTCAGGTTATATTCCGCAGACGAGCAAAAGTATATTATAGGATCATAACTGGAAGACTCGCGTGGCTACGAAAAATTAATTGATGCAAAAATAGGTTCCATAACATGTTATTTTTCCGTGTTGCTTCTATTTTAAAATACTAAGCGCTTGGGGTAGATTTCTGGAGTCCTAGAAATGACTAACGTCAGTGAAATTTCTCTGAGTAGTGAGTATTTGATTCGTGAGGAGAATTATATTTAACATGAATGACGGAAATATCATTAAAAGCGCGTAAGTGAAGACGCTCGCCTGATACAGCTGCTTTTCGCGTGCTCTCCTCTAAGCAATAGATGCCAAACAGAACTGCGACTATCAACCCCTCGCTAGTGGAATTGCTGTTTATTAGGGGGCAATGTGCCTCTCAGTTACATTTGACGGTTTATTGCAGTTCTGTTCCATTTATTCATGTCTAACCAGTCCTACTTCCCAGGCCACCACAATTTAATCATACTTTGGAAAATTTCAGGGCGTTTATCTACGACAGCGCATAAGCAGGGCTGTCCTAGAGTGTCTTTTCAACGAGACGGTGAAATATTGGTGCCTGTGGCGTTCGTGGTATTTCACAAACGTGAGATGGCCGTTGGCATGCTGCACGTTTAGGTTTTCAGAATAAAATAGCATTCTTCCAGTTTGCCGAAATAGTCAGGTGCGACTGATTAACACTTCCCAGTTCCAACCCGTACCGTGATGCAAACGCTAAGTTTCTGAAACAGCATAATTAAGGAGTCTATCGAAATGAAAACGTCAAAAAAACCTTGTAAACAGGGACAGAGGTTTCAATTTAAACAAGCCTTGGGGTCTGCCAATCAATTTATTGAAATCTCACCAGCGGTCACATCCAGCAGTGATGGAAAACGCGGAGAAAATTTGTGTTACATGGAATATCTGTGAAAAAAGAGCCTCAAAGGGTGCAGTGGGTGTTGGGAGTCGCAGTCGGATATAAACAGCAGCGCGAGATCAACTGTAGTTCACTGTCTGTTTGGATTCCAAACAGCGAGTACACATAACAGTAAAACCTGAAGAAGGGGGCTGCATCAGACGTCAACATATTGTGCTTAAACTGGAGACGACAACTCGGCACAGTATCCGGAAGCACAGAGCTAATCAATAACAACAAACCCGAGAGATCGCGAAATGGTACCAGCCTGTTTAGCATTTTATTTTTAGCCACATGTGTTTTATACAGTTATAGAACAATTCAGGTGTGGAATTAGTATCTTGGCACTTAATCTGAGAGTTCACAGTCATGTTTCAGGCAACAATATAAGTTAGACATTAACTGTAATCTTCCAGTAGCTGGCAGTTACAGAATAGTAATTCGTACTGCCTGTTAGTTTGTGTCAACTATCACAGTTTGTCAGACTGGCATATTATTTCAGCCAATTTGTGTTTTCTACCGTTATAGGATCGGTCAGCTCGTATTGGTACATAACCTCATTTAGGCATAAAAAATGAAATTTCAGCCGCCTGTTTTCCATTTCATTCGTTGCGTTTTGTGTTTAGTTTCTTTATATAACAATTTAGATATTGAAATGGCATTGTGACAATTAATTTCAGAACCCTCAGTTACGTTTTAGGTGTCAAGTGTAAGCTGTACGTTAACTGCCCTCTTCCAGGAACTGACAGTTATCGAACAGTAATTTGGACGGTCTATTTTCTCGTGTCAACTATCACTAGTTGCCTACCTAGCACAGTATTTCAGCCATCATATGTTTTGTACCGTTTTTGTGCATATCATCATGCAGGTCTAGGATAAAACGTGAACTGCCTGTTTAGGTTGTTATTTTAACCACAAATGGTTCAAATGGCTCTGAGCACAATGGGACTTAACATCTTAGGTCATCAGTACCCTAGAACTTAGAACTACTTGAACCTAACTAACCTAAGTACATCACACACATCCATGCCCGAGGCAGGATTCGAACCTGCGACCGTAGCAGTCCCGTGGTTCCGGACTGCAGCGCCTAGAACCGCACGGCTACCACGACCGGCTTTTAACAACATGTGTGTTGTACAATTCGATTACATTTATCTAGTGTAGAGCATGATGCAGTATCCTCTTCCCCCTTAAAATGGTGCTAGTCGAAGTGGAGCATTACTGAAAAGCCTCTAAAAAAAACTCAGGTAATTATAGTTCGATGTTTGTACCACGAGTGACATAGCTTTATGCAGGCTTAATATCGAAATGGCGTGTGTGTTTTTTTTCTGATAACTAAGCTTAGATATTTTAGACACGGAAATACTGCAAGTTAGACCTTTTACGTATCTTTCACGGGTACCTTCGAACATGGCACAATAAAAATTTAGATTGTTTGGTCTTCTTCTTGAACTTGACACCACCTTGGACTGTAGCGTCAGTGGGCTTGCAAAGCATAACTTGGCCAGTTCTTCCATGTTGGCCTTTCTTAAGTTACCCACCAATTAAAACTTAGTCGAATCAAATTAGTTCTGTCATCTTGGACTTTTTAATTTTCCCGCCAACGCTGTCTTGCAATTTTTCTCTTTCCTGCCATCGCTACGTGCTTTTTCTTTAGTTTCCCACCAACACCATCTTGTATTTTTAAATCTTCTGCAACTGCCGTGCTGTATTTCTCGAAGACTGCAGAGCTGACTAGCCGTGGTCGCTTGAACTGTGATTCAGTTCCGACCATTCCCATTCTAGAGATATACATTGATTATGCATGATTGTAACTTTCCTTTATTTATTTTTTTTTCTTCTAATAGCATGTGGAGATTGGAAATTTTGCCCAGTGTTAAGGTATTTCAGTCCTTTTGCTAAATACGTTACACTTCCCAACACATACAGAACACAATTATTCTTCTAAAACTCTTGCCTTTTTCCATTGTTCGACACATGCATCACACCTTCAGATTAGTAACAATGAAGACTAGTCGCGTTATTGAGCTTAAGTGCCAACGCTACTAGGCATTACCATACTTTTAGTAAATGCAACCAAATACAGGAATTTACCACTTGGCGCTTGCTAAACAAAAGGAAGTGCCCATAGTAACAACACTGTATTTAATCATGAATATTCAAAGACTCACACTGAGTAAATAAAAAATGCGTCCTTTAATAAAGATAGTTTACTTCAGAGCAAAAGCTTAGGCATCAAGCAATGATTTTATTTGCGTTTCATGGAGTTCGCCGTTGGAGTTCTAGGCATTGGCAGATTTTTCATATAAAATTGCTAGACCATTGTACTCATCTCTCACGAAAAGAACTACATCCACTCTTTCAGGCTGGATGATTTCTTACATTTCCAGTAGCTTTCTTCATTGGTACCCCGACGTTGTGGGGATTCATACAGCAATAGAGAGAACTGAAGAAGTGTTTCATAATAATTGTAAATGATCGCTGAAATTATAAACACCTACATAGAGTGGCTCAACCTAAAGGTGGGTTTCCTATGCATCGTCTGACAGATGCATCTGCCGTTATGCGTCACCCACACTGTACTGCTAAACATCATGTTACACGGGACTGTGTCCCACAATGTGTCAGCTACCTGCGGCTGACGTTGGGGCAACGAGCGGCTGCGGCCGAGCCTCTTGGAGAGCAATATAGTCGCAGCTACAAAGATCAAGTGAGCATGTTCGAGTGAAATGTTCTATTTATGGAAGATGAGAAATTAGTGGAAATCATTTCAAGATTTCCGTAGACTTAAGATGTACCCTTATCACTATACAAGGATCAAATAGTGCAGGGTAATGCTTGGAGAGAAACGGCGGAATTCGTGCAGAGAACAGGTAAGGAAAATACTACAGATTTTCAGTTCATTCATATTTTTTATTACCTTATTTTCAGGAAAAACATTCGTATTACTATAAACAAAAAAAATAACCACACAAGTACGACTCGCACTCTGAAGATTCCGTAGGAACTTAGTAAATATATTTAGATAGTTCAAAATGGCTCTGACCACTATGGGACTTATCTTCTGAGGTCATCAGTCCCCTAGAACTTAGAACTACTTAAACCTAACTAACCTAAGGACATCACACACATCTATGCACGAGGCAGTTCTAGGGGACTGATGACCTAAGATGTTAAGTCCCATAGTGCGCAAAACCATTTTTTTTTATTTTTTTTTTTTTTTTTTTGGCGGTCGCTCGGTTCCAGACTGAAGAGCCTAGAACCGCTCGGCCACCACGGCCGGCTATTTAGATAGTTCATCTGTACGTTTTGATGAGTGAGTTTGCGAGTATCAAAATATATTACATAGATGGCTATCTCTTCTGATTGCACAGACTTACAAGCTAAATTTTTTACATCGCCAAGTACCGTAAACCTTAGTATTTAACATAGATTTCGGCTTGATATCTCTTCCCTTTCTTGAGAACAAGATGTTTTGACAGAGAGCCATATCTTTTTATTGCATTGACTAGAAGCGTAAGTTATTTATTCCGTCAAGGGACCAGAGACTTTAGTATTTTTGTATGTAAAAATCCAGCCAGTCTACATTTGTGCTCGCAAAAATCGAAACGTGGTCTGTTGATTGACTTTACATTTTGACACAACGTTGTATTCGAATAGTCACGTGTTCTTATATACCTATTTTTAATATATATAATTGAAAATGTAAAATACACGGCGATGCAAAATTCCTATTATACAGTACTCTTTTACGGGTTGTAGAGGAACCTAGTAGATGACGTTTTGATAACGAACTCATGCCGGAAATGTACTGTTTAGATACAAAATAATTTTGAAAATCGTATCATTTTCAAATCCCCCACATCAAGGTACGCACACAAGCTGAGAAGAGGGGACCGTCGTGAATCCCTGTTATAATTATGACATCACATTAACACCTTCGTTCGAAAATGAACACACTTCGTACTCCGCTATCGCAGAATAGACACTTTTATTGTTTAAAGATGACAGGTTTCAACATTATTATGCTGCCATCATCTGATCTTTAGCAACTTGTTATAAAACTGTCGTATTACATTACGTGAAGTCAAAGAAAAGCTGTGCGGCAAGCTTGTGAAAATCATGTTGGCCACCAGCATGCATGGAGGATACGAGGATTTTACCTGTGCACTTTTTATCTGTGGTATTTCGTCAACCGAAATTTTGTCGAGACATGTATACATGGGGAGTGCCTTTTATCCTTTGACTTCATGTAATGTGGCATGGCAATTTCATAACTAGTTCCATAAGATCAGATGATGAAACAGTTCATCTTGAACCAATAAAAGTGTCTACACTGCGATAGTGGCGTAGAAGTGTCTCTGTTGTGGCATAACAAGCTCGCTACGCCACACTGAGAAGGAAGCCGAAAGGCACGCGTACACACACGCCGACTGGCGTCAAGTCTGGAACAGGATACGTTATGACTGCTATAAAGAAAATACGTAGCTTTGGAATATACTTAACTTTTAATCACTCCTTGTGATACATCTCTCTTGACTATACAAATGAGACTCGTAAGATACATGCACTGTGACAATTGGCGCCTTGCTAAGTCGTAGCCATTAACTTAGCTGAAGGCTATTCTAACTGTCTCTCGGCAAATGAGAGCAAAGGCTTCGTCAGTATAGTCGCTAGCAACGTCGTCGTACAACTGGGGCGAGTTCTCGTACGCCTCTCGAGACCTGCCGTGTGGTGGCGCTCGGTCTGCGATCACACAGTGGCGACACGCGGGTCCGACATGTACTAATGGACCGCGGCCGATTTAAGCTACCACCTAGCAAGTGTGGTGTCTGGCAGTGACACCACAGTCTTCATTTTCAACCATTAGCGATCGCCCCGCAGCACAGCATGTTTACCTTACCTTTGTTCGACTACAACAACAGCTACGAGAAATTGGCACGGTCGAAACTAGGAGGATTGGCTGTGATACTCCACAGGCGAGCTGTACTCTCCATTTTGAAGCGAACAACTTTCGTCACGTAGAAGAGAACCTGAGGAAAAGTATTCTAAAAATTGTCCATGCCATGTGCTCGTATAGCACGTAGGTCAGAGCTCATTGTTTCCGCTGTGTGCGTTCCGCGAAGCAGGAGACTTGAAAGTGCTCCGATCCTCGTACTCATTTTGCATCCAAACGGTAGTTTTTCGGACGTGGACTCTTTATCAGAACTCCGTCTACTAAGTCCCCTCTACAACCATTAAAGGCCTGGAACAAGAATTTTAAATCATCCAGTATAAAGCGGTAACGTCATTATCAAAAGTTTCAAAAAGTTGTTAATCGATTTACTTCAAATTTTAAACGATACTCTATTAAACATTCAGACAGGCAAAGACAATACATTCTTTAAACAACAACGTACAGGCCCTCTGTTAAAACTGGCTGCGAGAAAGAAAATGCTCCACTCTGCCGTGCAGTAAAAATGTGCAGTTTTGTTTCCTTTGTTGCTGGCTGTCTTACCTACGATAGCGCGGCATTTAAACCATCACACGAATTATTTCTACGATATATTTCTTCCTTATCAAACATATTTTCAAACATAAATTGTGTTACACCGCCAAGGGAACTTATACTTTCGTATCTGAAATAAATTTCTCCCGCATATCTCTTCCCGTTACTGAGAAAAAGCGATCTTAACACAGGAGCATATCTTTTGATTTCATTGAATTAGGAGCTTAAGATTTTTACACCGGCAAGGGACCGTAGATCTTAGTCCTTGAGATAAATTTCAGTTTCTGCCTCTTCCCGTTCCAGAGAAGAAGTGTCTTAACAGAGGACGCATATTTTGATTGCATTGTCATGGACATTTAATTTTTTTTACACCCCCAAGGGACCGTACACCGCACTTGACATAAATTTCGGGTCGATACCTCCATCTGTTCCTGTGAAAAAGAGGTCCTAACAGATGGACAACAAAGTGATCCTATAAGGTTTCCGTACCTCGGAACCCTAAAAGTGCGTTTATTTTTAGCATTTTGCCACTTATTATTCATTTATTACTACAATAATAAAGAGCACACAAAGTGAATATCAGAAAATTTTGTATATTACACAAGTTTAATGTTAAGTATTTGCGAACATATTAAAAAAAACATCAGTGAAATTTCGAAACCTACTAAGTCCCGTTAACGTGATTAATTTGCTGGAGTGTTATCCCAGCATATGCATAGGTTGTACGGAAGCAGCCTACTCACTCCACATAGTCCGCTGTGACTAGCTGTGACATCACGAATGTTGCGGAATACATTAAAAGTAAAGTAAATACTCTGAAAAGTTAATAGCATGTCAGGAGTGATGTTAAAATAATAATGTATTAAGTTTCAGTTTGGTAATTTAAACAGTTTTCTAAATTTGGACATTTTATGTAAAAATCATCGGCGCAACAGGAAGGAGCTAGAAACCTCAAAATTTATATTCGGATTCCTTTTTCATTGTAATTTAATGGAAACAGCATGCTGGATCTCACAAAGTAATATTTTGGTTGAAATTCATGATTTTCTGTTTTTATGTCCTAAACGTTCGGATGTAAGATAGATTAAGTAAGTGATTAAATAAAGCTAGGATGTTTAGATTTAGGTAGAATGGAGATACGCTGTAATAACAAAGATGTGAGAAGTTTCAAAAAGGTAGCTATAAAACTATAGCTGTAGCGTCTCTCCAAAGGGCAAGTTCAGAGCTCATCTATTGCGTGCAGTACAACTAAAATAATTCTCTCGCCAAAAGTATTTAACCTAGCCACATTATAATTTTATTATAGATACTTACCTGTGTGCTGATTGCACAATTAAATTTAGAGCTTCATTGGCTGAAGGCCAAGCAAATTGAAGTGGTGTTTTGCTAGCCCAGCGGCTAGTCAGTAAGGCAAATGTTGTCGGCTGCTCCTTCGGCGGTCCGCACCGCGGCTATATAAATAAGAGCGTGCGAGCTAGTCTAAGGCCTCAGTTCTCTTCTAGATTCATATTAGAGCGCACTCCGTGTCGGAAGCCGCGTCGCGTTTGTGCCCTTGCCAGGATTGGATGCCGTATTAGGTAACTCGATATGCACTTAACAATGAGTTCGCATTGGGGTAAAGTGTTAATTACGGAACGACTCCAGTGACGTAGTCTCAGTTTGCGTATGTCGTATTTTCACGTGTCGCCGCAGGACAGACTTTCTACCATTACTAGCGTGGCATTTAATGAGTATTTGGCGAGCATTCAAATTGAACATTTACATCGATAAAGATTATTGAACAGTTTCGTTATCTAGGGATAATAGGATCCGCGCAATAGACTCTAAACGGCTACAATAGCTGATATGGGTGATCATTGGTCTGGAATTTTTCGCTTTATCGTTTTCAGAATGTAGTGAAAATTGTTATAGTAAACCGCATTTTCTATTAATCCCAGACATCATCCTTAATCTTCAGAGTATTGAACTTCAATAATCAATTACTTTTATTCTCCATCAGAGTGGGCACAGTGAACTTTAATTGCAGGCATCACGTTTTTGCTTATCACTTTCTGGTTGCCAACATTGTAGTTAGACAGCCTGTGTTGAGAACGCCAATAGAAAATATAATAATAACTAAATTTTCCACGCGCCGCCCCACAAGGTGTTGAAGTATTCTGCAAATAAATCTCGCACAGAAAATCCATCAGCATTTGCATGGCTGCCAATCCTTGCTATTGGTCCAAGATTTTCCTTGGGTAGTGATTCATGTCTGTTTAGTTCAAAATAGGGCTTGTTATTTTAATTTAAGAATGCATCTCTAAGTAAACTGTGTAAACAGTAAGCAACAATAACGAAATCATCAGTCGTTTCTGGCTTTAGACTGATCGGCGAATAAAATATTCCAAATATTTAACTTAACAGGGCGAAAGAATTTCCAGAATCTTTTGAAAGGCGGTATATACAAACCGATTTTTTATTGCCAGAACTTGCGATTCCACGTGGGAAATGTTTCATAATATTTAGATGTAATTGAAACGCCTCGCCGCTTGCAAAATCTCGTGGAAAGTCCGAATTCGGCAGTTTAATAGGAAAACATCTTACCACTTTCAAATAATTTCCCGTCATAATTTTTGTCAAAAATCCCACTGTCGCATTTCTTTTCGTATGACCCAACATAAATGAAAATGAATTTGCAGTTCGCGTCAACCACAGCGAAAAGGACGGCAGGGAAAATTTTTTGTAGTTGTAATACAATGAAAGCGATACGCATGGGGGCAGAAAATCACGAATGTTCATCGTCGATGATTAGGAAGTCGGCATTTTTCTTCAAATTTCTTGCATTTTGATTTTAACCGTCAGATGAGATCGGTGGCAAAAGGATTGGCAGTAATTTCCTATATTTGGAACTAACAGCAGAACTTGTCTGATTTTACCAGTGTAAGGAAGAGATATTCCGAACGCAAATGTCAGTGATCGGAATGTTTCTCCTGTTGTCATACATCTAAAAACAAAATATAAATTAGATAAGTGTAATATTAAAAATGACTATTATTTTCACTGATAACTAATAAGATCGTAGATAATTATTTGACTGAACAGTGTGTTTTAGCTGAAGATTATAAGGAAAGGTGGAGCAACATCAGGGACGTGTATCAAAAAGACAGAGAGAAGGAAAAAGTTGTGGAAGATCTGCTTCCAATGAACGGAATAAATGGGCGCTGGCTGATATTTTAACATTTTTAAACAAGTAGATCACAAACGAGAATAAGTTACCACATAATTTTCCTGCTTACCTAATTTTTTATTTTATTAACTTTCATTATTTATGTTACTTTATCTTTCTAATTTGTTTCACGCAAGTATATCCAATGATGAGGGTGTTGAGGGGCACTCTCCACATAACGATGGTGAAGCAAGTAACTAAGAGCTATGCCAAGCTTTGACAGCTTTTTTTCAAAAAACGTCGTAGACATGACGTTGTTCAGACAGCCCGGGAAAAGGACAGTTCAAAATGACAAAATCTTGGAGTTGATGAATTCCCAGCGGATTGAGAAATAACAATACTGACAAACGCGATGACGACGTCAATTTATTTTTTAACAGTAAAAATATTGCGTCATAATTTTACCAACGAAACCAAAATGGAAACTTCGCAGATTCTTATAGCTTTGGAAAACCGCACTTAGTTCGACTCTTACTTTCCAGTGGGGCGACATCAAGGAGAACTTACCCTCATTCAACAACTCTAACGCCGTTAACCGTGGTGATACTACCACTGCACAATTTGATTACACAGAGATGAAATACAAGCTTACCGACCATTTTAATATTGCGATCATGTTTTATTTCATATTTTTATATTATACTATTTTCATTTTTATACTTTCTGCGTTATTAATAAATCAATGACACATTAAAGAAGATTTTTAATTTTATATACGTCAGTGTTAAAGCTAGTTTTTCGTCCTGCCTTATAGAGTATGGCTCTTTGGGAGAGGAATGCTTCTTGATATCTTCCTTGACAAGGTCGATGACGTAGTTGAACTGCTGCATGTTCAACCCGAAATAATCCTCAAATTTTTTCGTTCTTTTTACAAATGCTGATTGAAGAGTTATTCAAAATAACGTTCTTCAATCCTTCTTAAGAAAATCGGCTGTGTTTCATCATTTCCCTCACATAGTTGGGGTTGAATTTCTTAAGCTTGAACTTTTAACATTAGATAAAGCAACAAATTGCGCTCACTCATCCTTTCCGTATAGATACCGGAGACCAACAATCTCTGTGCGGCTGATGCTCACCAGAAATCACCAGCTAAGCGTCGACCGCACAACGCTGATACTACTCAGTAACTGGGAGAGTCCAAACGGCCAAGGTCATCAGTCTCCCATTCACTCCCCAGGAAAGAAGTAGCGTCGTACCCAGGCTGTCTGCGTATGAATCAAATTCTGTATGCAAATGTGAGGAACTGGTGTAAGTGTTTGGGTAGCGTGTCTCTGATTCGGAACATGGGAACCAGCCCGGTATAATCTAGTGGGATGTGGGCAACCTCCTATAAAAATGGTTCAAATGGCTCTGAGCACTATGGGACTCAACTTCTGAGGTCATTAGTCCCTAGAACTTAGAACTAGTTAAACCTAACTAACCTGAGGACATCACAAACATCCATGCCCGAGGCAGGATTCGAACCTGCGACCGTAGCGGTCTTGCGGTTCCAGACTGCAGCGCCTTTAACCGTACGGCCACTTCGGCCGGCGCAACCTCCTATAAACCACATCCAAGCTTATTACGGGAAACCACCAGCCGTATAATAAAATGACGACAGCAGAAATTTGTGCCGGATCCGGACTTGAACCCCGATTTCCGCTTTACGCGAGTGGTCGCCTCAATTTGGCTATCCGTGCACTACTTACGGCCAGAGCCAAATTTCCGTCTGCCATAGTTTATGCGTCACAGCCTGCAGTTGTACACATTATGTAATTCCCGTACAGGGGGTAGGACACTTTAATTGGAAGTCGATACCTGATATTGGCGGATAAATAAGATATTGCAGTGCCTGTGTTGTTAAGGAGTACGATGCAATGTTTTTTCTGACTTGCATGCATATCCGAAGAAACATTGCATCATATCTCTTAACAGCATATGCACTACAATACCGTACACATCCAGGCTGGCTGCTGCACCGACCATTCTGGATCGACATACCTTCCTGTCCCAGAAGTAGCCGCGTTAACTCGCGCAGCTACATGTGCGGGTGGCCGCACTACGTCAGACGTATAACGACATACGCATGAGTCAGACGCTGCATAGGACTCCCACATTTATAGGGTCAAACATATACAGATAGTATAGGGTTCTAAACCGAATATTTTGATATCCGGAATCCATGGCCAGCAATGAATATCTCAGATGGTACGATGCCTTGGATCAGCAATGCAACTATTCGTAATCTGCTTATATTTCATAACAACTGCCTGCCATATCGACTTTGGTAGCGCTACCTTCTAAGCCGATGTACAAACGTATCTTATGTGTCCACGTTGGAGCTTCTTACTGTTTATAATTCATGAAAAATGGTTCAAATGGCTCTGAGCACTATGGGACTTAACATTTGTGGTCATCAGTCCCCTAGAACTTAGAACTACGTAAACCTAACCAACCTAAGGACATCACACAACACCCAGTCATCACGAGGCAGAGAAAATCCCTGACCCCGCCGGGAATCGAACCCGGGCGCGGGAAGCGAGAACGTATAATTCATGATATGAAGCCGAAGGCGAAATATTACTCGAAGCTTCTTACTGTTTATAGTTCGTGACTTAAAGCTGAAGGTGGAACATGTTGCGGCAAGATGTAGTGTCCGGAAGTAGGAACGAATGCACAGAAAACGTTTCGCAACAAGCGTCATGCTAACTGAAAGGAATTCACAGCCGTGAACGGAAACGTATGAGAAACTGGGTGCCACATAGTGCTGGCCAGTGTTATCGATAAAGAATTGTTCACACTGCAGATTTGAGGAGATAGAGAGAGGAGACTCATCACTAAGACCCGTCAGTTTTGCAATGTCCTCTAGAAAAAATGAATTCTTGAGACTCATGGGGTAAGAGAAATTACAAATCTATCATTAATGACGTGTGAAAGCTAGGGGTTGGAACCCTGAGTTCACTTCTGTCAGTGTATTAAATGTAATGCGTCCATTGGGTCTGGTGGCGGTCGTCACATTAAAACAGTTGCTGTGTGTGTAGTGATGTTTCAAGGTGTAAGAGGTTAATGTCAACGAAAAAATTGAATATTCATTTCTAACCAGTAGCTCCTTATCTCAAAATACTCAGTGTACGATCCTCTAAAGATGTGGGATTTCATATATATTGCAGACCTATTACAGACTGTACTCTTATAATCTAGGTTATGGTTCTGAGCACTATGGGACTTAATATCTGTGGTCATCAGTCCCCTAGAACTTAGAACTAATTAAACCTAACTAACCTAAGGACATCACACACATCCATGCCCGAGGCAGGATTCGAACCTGCGACCGTAGCAGTCGCGCGGTTCCGGACTGCGCGCCTAGAACCGCTAGACCACCGCGGCCGGCGTAATCTAGGTTATATATACTTGATGTTACAGACAACAAACAGTCCTTCTCAGCAGCTGAGCGATGTAGCGCAACAGTTACACTACAGTGCATGCATTCGATAGGAGCAAGATTCAGATCCCCATCTGGCCATCCACATTTTGAAATTTCCCTAAAACCTGTGAATGTCAGCATGGTTACTTGCACATAAATTCCTATCTTCCCTTATTTTTACCAATGACATCATATCTTCTTCCATAATTTCATATTTATCAGGCAAGGTAGATTGTGCTCTTCTAATCAGCATTAAACTCTCTTCACTCGTCGCTGCCGACAGCAGCCTATCCACATTTTCTGCTAAGTTCATTCTCATTAGCGCTATAACTTTGCATTTGCCATGCCTATTACTGGTTCATTTTCTATCAGTATAAACGAGTCCTGAGTTGGTTAACGGCAGCAATCTCAATTTCGAATACGTGTATGCATAACTGTAAAGCACAAACCCATCGTACACCGATTACTTTGTTTGGACATGGGTCCACAGACTCGATATGTTTTTCACGAGTTGTGCAATTTTCACATTGCATAGAGATTACCTGAATGTTGCTTAATAAAGACTCACAGGCGACATTGGCCAATCTAAATTGAAAATTGTATAGCCCATAACGTGTAACGTTTTCTTTTGAGAAACCGTTACATATTATTTTAAATATTACTATTCTTAATATTTCTATTTCACAAATGCATACAAATTTTATGTGTATCTCCAAGAACTAAGCCTATTATTGGTACAACGAATTTCAGATCTCATAAGACCAATATTCTCCTAGTTACGCTTGAGGAACTGCACAGTTTCGTTGTTTAAGTCGCTTTTAATCATCAGTCAGTCCTTGTGGAAACTCAGATGAGCGCGATGCAAAGTAATATGAGATTTTTAAGTGATTTTTCACTAGCTGTGGATTCAGAACTGCCGGCCGCTGTGACCGAGCGGTTCTAGGGCTCCAGTCCGGAGCCTCGCTGCTGTTACGGTCGCAGTTTCGAATCCTGCTTCGGCCATGGATGTATGTGATGTCCCTATGTTAGTTAGGTTTAAGTAGTTCTAAGTCTATGGGACTGATGATGGTTCAAATGGCTCTGAGCACTATGGGACTTAACTGCTGAGGTCATCAGTCCCCTAGAACTTAGAACTACTTAAACCTAACTAACCTAAGGACATCACACACATCCATGCCCGAGGCAGGATTCGAACCTGCGACCGTAGTGGCCGCGTGGCTACAGACTGTAGCGCCTAGAACCGCTCGGCCACCCAGGCCGGCGGGACTGATGACCTCAGATGTTAAGTCCCATAGAGCTTAGAGCCATTTCAATTTGATTGAGAACACTTTCTGTTCACGAGAAACTTGTCAAAATTATGCATGTTGTTTGAAGAAGAATTTGGATCAGAAACTGGTTATAAATGCAAAGAAAAAGGTTTAACTCGACGATAAAATTTACTTATGGCTAAGAGCTTTTACCTTAACTACACTGCAGGTCTGAAATAAATAAAACTTACTTGCTTCATCGAAGATATCAAAAAGGAAGAAAAGTTAAGATTTAACGTTCTGCCGACGTCGAGGTCATTAGCGACAGTAGGAGATATCAAGGGATCGCACGCTGAAAGACGCGTAAGAAGCATATTCAGCCAAGTCAGAGAAAGCTTGCTGACATTTTGTCTTTAACTACACTTGATACAGAAATCATTGATAAAACTGAAACATGAAAAATTATAGCCAGTCTTGTTTCTGTGGACACGTTGCCTGGTATGTAACATATACTTCCATCTCCAGGATGACAGAAGACATTCGTTGGGCCCGTCATCCACGGCCTGAATTTCATTCACTCTGAAGGTGCTGCGAGTCCTCGCTAGTTTGTGAAACGAGCAGTCAAGATGATTCATCATTTTGTATGTTGTTCATGTAGATTTTTTAAGTAAGGATCTACACAAACACAGGAAGATTTTACGTGAAAAATTGTGACTGCTGTCCTCAACGGTGGGAAAGGCGGCGGGGGCGACGGCGGTGGGAGTATAGAATTCAGACGAAGTAAGAAAACCACATCAATTAGGAGGGCGGACTTGCTCTTCATACCTTGGGTCAGCGGGCGCAAGCATCTTCCATAAAACCACAGTTTCAGGCTCACTCAAGAACTATGTCTGCTTTCTTTAATAACTATATTTGCTCTGTTCGCGATTCGTGAAGTAAAACTTCGATACTCTGTCACCTTCGGATTTACTAAGGAACAGAAAACTTATGTGTCACAAACACAGTCTCGCAGGCAAATTAGGAAGCTCCAAATACAAGTTGGCAAATCAAATTAGCTGACTGTGCATTTAGTCAGTGTAAACGTGAGGATTTCTTCATCAACCGTAGTTTCACTCAATTGTAACTGCATTTATGAAAAGCTATGAAAGCAGTCTGTAAATGCAGTTAGATCCGAAAACAAACGTTGTGAACCAAATACAGATCAGTCAACACTAATGCTGAGATGCATCAAAAAGGAAAGTGAAATCTTAATGGATAATTAAAAAGGTAAAAACAGTTCATTTTTTGCTTCGCTGCGTAAAGTGTTACGGAAAACAATCGTCTCAGTGGGACTGGGTCTGTGCGGTCAGGTGGCTGACTGTGACTGGCTGTCCTGTCCGGCTGCGTGATATCCGTTCAGTTAGCAGTCGCGTCACGCATTTCATTTTGCTACTGCCGCGGCCCCAGCTGGCGCGCTGCCCGCTGCAGATGCGACTGCTATCTGTTGGTCTGCTCTGTAACTACCGCTGCGAACGTCGCGGTAAGAAAGGGACTGTTAGGTCCCGCGCACGTTAGAGCGCAGCGTGACGTGACGCAGTTCCTGCGCTTGGTGACCCTGCGGACCGCAGTCTCCTGTACGCAGTTTACTGCGAGGCTCACGGTGGTTCTGGCTGTTGGTAGTTCGAAATGGAGGGAAAGCTAACTGAAGCCGTACGTGTTCGCAAAGTTCTGTATGATACAAGCCATGAAGATTACTTGAAAACAAAGCTGAAAGCTGAGAAGTGTGAGGAAGTGGTCAAGGAAACGAACATACGAAATGGTCCCTGTCTGTCAATTTCACTCTTGATGAGACCATGCACTTCTTGGAATTGATCACGGTTTAATCTAAAATAGTTCGTGAATTTTTCATCATCAAATTCCTTAGTTAAAGCGAATTCCCCATGACTTAGTCTTTTTTTCATGTACGCACTTTTTTCTGCGTTTCAGCAAAGCGATGTAACACACCGTTTCGAACTCAAACTCAGAATCGGAATCCGATTCTGAACTTATATCTATTAACACAACAGAGCCAAAGTTCCTCAGCAAACTGCGTATTGAAACTGCGATCCAACTTGCGATGACTGTCGCCGTGACTCACGCTGCCGTGAGGAGTTTGGCGTGAGCCCCCCTGCGTCACCTCACGGGCCTGCGTCTCATCTTGCGGCCCGCCTTACAAGGCCGTTCTATCTTTATGGCAGGACATCATAAGGTACCTCACGCCCTGTATCTGAATATTTCAGAAGGAGTTGGTCTTTTTAGTTCGCGTAGCGCATTTAAGATACCACAATAGCTGAGAACTGCGACCAGTAAAACGTTGACTTTCGGAGGATGCAGAATTTTCTGCACGATCGGTACCGTACGTGTTTTACATTTAAAGACCGTTTTGTGAGCTAAAATTAAAATCAACTGCAGATTGCGCATTTTTATGCAGTCATTAGCTTCTGCTAAAACTCAAAAAGCACATGTAATCGACATGTGTCCTCATTCGCGCTGTGTCTGGTATTTGTAAGTCCGATATATAAACTGTCTCAGACATTTAGGACCCTAAGCTAAGTACTTTGAAACGGTTATTGGTGCGGAGAAAATGTTATTTTTTAATGGCTTAAACAACTTATATCACGTAGAATCAACTTAAGCTCATAGCGACTGCAGAACAGACATTAATATCGAAGCTGGATTATGTAACGAAACGTTGGATCGACATCCTTTAATGGAGAACAGATGCCAACAACAGTGGTAGCACATCTTCAATGTATACCACGTATAGTGTGCCATTCAGATGGGGTGACAACAAATATAGGAACAACACAGCACGTCTCGAATGAACACCACATAAAGTGCACCATTAAAATAGGGTGGCAACGTATAAGTTAATGTCCAGTTCTATAGTTTGGTAGATAACCGTTGCTGGTGGTCTGAAAGAGCGTATGGATTTTAATCACCCAAGATATGGCCGTTGTCCACTTTCATAGCCAAGTGGTCAATGTTGATGGCTGACATGACGAAGACCCTGGTTTGATTCCCGGTACTGCCAGGGAGTTTTCCTTAATGTGTAAGTAGGCTGTTTAGGTTTTTATATTGGTAACGCCACGTAGCACCCTGTATGAAAATCACTGGCTGCGCTGAGTGCAGTCTGTGGCTGGTTTGCATTGTTGTTGGCTATTGTAGTGTTGGGCAGCTGGATGTTAACAGCGCGTAGCGTTGCGCAGTTGGAGGTGAGCCGCCAGCAGTGGTGGATGTGGGGAGATAAATGGAGTTTTGAAATTTGTAAGACTGGATGTCATGAACTGCTATGTATATTATGATTTTTCAACACTGTTAAGGTAAATACATTGTTTGTTCTCTATTAAAATCTTTCATTTGCTAACTATGCCTATCAGTAGTTAGTGCCTTCCGTAGTTTGAATCTTTTATTTAGCTGGCAGTATTGGCGCTCGCTGTGTTGCAGTAGTTCGAGTAACGAAGATTTTGTGAGGTAAGTAATTTGTGAAAGGTATAGGTTAATGTTAGTCAGGGCCATTTTTTGTAGGGATTTTTGAAAGTCAGATTGCGTTGCGCTAAAAATATTGTGTGTCAGTTTAAGCACAGTCATGTATAATTGTTCAAAGGGGACGTTTCATATGTCGACCCTTAGCCGAGGATACCTCACTGGAATCTTCTGATTTTTTTTCTTGTAGTTTGTGTAATTAGTGTAGCTATTGTTTATTGCTAGCGCGTAATTGTAGAGAGAATCTCCTTTGTAGTTGCAGTCTTTCATTGTTGTACAGTAAAACAGTTGTGGCATGCATGTAGATTTGCACCAAGTATTTCGCAGCTGCGCTTGCAATTAACTAGATATTATTTTCAGTGCTATGTTAATGTGTTCTCTTACTTTTGCTCTTCAAATTGTGTTTTTCTGTGTTGTCGTGTGAAATATTGTGACAATAATGGTGTGTGAAAAACGTAATACTAGGCTCCAAAGTAAACTGAGACATGACAGTGAAGACGAAAGCAGTGTGTTAGCGCCACCGTGTAATGAATTAACTAATGTTCAAAGTAGTAATTTGGTAATTGTGCATATGGAAATGGAGCGGGCTGCAAATAATGGTGTAGGCAGTGAAACAATTAGTGAAAAGGGAAGCATTATCGATCGATCGGTCGGCAACAGCTCGCCTCAGGAATCCCAAAGGACAGGACACAATCCCGCCAATACTGTAGATTCAGGTTTTGCGTCCTCACCGTTTTCTCAAATAAGTCAACACACATTTTCTGCTTGTCAAAATGTGAATGTTGCCGGTGCAAATTCACTGCCGAAAAGCACTGAGGAACATGTTTCAGACACCAGTGCATTGATATTACAATTAATACAACAAATGGGACAAACACAGCAGAAGCTTCAAAAGTTAGACACAATGGAACAAAATCTTTAAAAGTTAGACACAATGGAACAACACCAGAGACAAACACACAGCAACAGTTAGACGCAATGGAACAAAGCCTTACACCACACTTGAACAAACACGTGAAGATTTAACTACTGAGTTACATAAAATAGAATCGAAATGTCAAAAAGTCTGTAATGACGTAAAAACACAAATTTGTGAGCATTTCCAACCTATTTTTTCGCGTCATGAAAATGCATTACAAAATCACGAAGCAGCCATAAAAGAACTGCAAACTATTGTTCATGAAACTCATGAGATCTTGCAAGCTAAAATTGACTCAGTTGCATCTACCGATTCGGTTATGCAACTTGTAAAAACTCAGGAAAACTTAAAGGACACAGTAGATACTCTGAAAATTGGCTCAGAGACACTGTAGGGAAGCAGCCTACCCACGCTGTAGTAAATTCACATCAGTTTCCATTGTGTGCCAGCCAGTCTGCTGTAACTAGCTCTGACGTCATAAATGTTGCGCAATATTTTAAAAATCAAGCAAATAACCTAAAACTTTTCTGGCATGTCAGAAGTAATACTAAATTAATGTGTGTTGAATATCAGTTCGATAACTTAAGCCATTTCCGAAATTTGGACGTTTTTCTGTAAAAATCATTGGCGCAACAGAAAAGAGCTAGAGACTTCAAAATTTATATTTAGATTCATCTTTCATAATGATTTAATAAAAACAGTACTTTGGATTTCACAAATTAAGATTTTAGTGGAAATTCATGATTTTGTGGTTTTCGTCTCAAAACTGAAGGAAGCAAGATAGATTAAGTAGGCTAATAAATAAGGCTAGGATGTTTAGATTTAAATAGGTTGGAGGTCCGCTATGACTATGAAGATGTGAAAAGTTTCTTTTGAATACCTATAAAATTATAGCGATAGCGGATCTCAAAAGGGACAGTTCAGAGCTCATCTGCTGCATGCAGTGCAATTAAATTAATTCTCTCGCCCAAAATACTTAACTTAGCCACGTCAAAATTTTATTATCAATACTTACCTGCGTGCTGAATTCACATTTAAATTAAGAGCTTCATCGGCCATCAGCAAAAGAAGCTATAATTTATTATGTAACTTGAAGTGGTGCGTTACTAGCCCAGCGGCTAGTCGGGAGAGCCGATTTGATCAGGCGTTCCCTTAGCTGTCCGCACCGCGGCTTTATATATAAGAACGTTGCGCGAGGAAGAAAGGCCCCAGTTCTCTCCAGACGCTGAATGACACGCCATCTGTGTCGGGAGTCGCGTCGCATCGGTATCACTGCGACAAACAGTCTCGGGTGCCGTATTAAGTTACTAGAGATACGCGTAACCATGAAATCATTTCAAGTGAAGTGTTAATTCTGGGAATGATTTTCATTATCTAGCTTCAGTTTGCGTATTGTCGTATTTTCACGTGCCGTCGCGGGACAGACATTCTACCAATTATTTAGCATGGCGTTTGATGAAACTAATCATCAAATTATGGCGAGCATTCATTTCAACATTTAATTCGGACATTTATAGTTGCATCAGCGCATTAGACTCTGAACTGCTCTGTTAGGTTGTAGGGATACTTGTGTTTTTTATCAGTGACTTTCAGAATATACTCAACTATTTTGGAATATCGTTTTTGATTATAAATCCCGGACAATCTCCTAATTCCTCAGAGCTATAAGCTGCAGCTATAATTGTATTCTCGGATGAAGTGGGCACTAGGAACTCTAATTAAAGGCTTCACGTTTTGTTAAATCACTTTCTGGGTGCCTAAAAAGTAAATAGAGAGCCAGTGTTGAGAACGGCGAAAGACAGTATTAACAACATTCTAAAAGCCAGCAACTGATTCAACATTCAAACATTTATACAGCAAACGATTAATTTTCAACTAACTCGCCGCCCCACAACACATGGAGGAAATTAGTTCATTATCAGAGAAAGTAGTTGAACTTTCGGATCAGCTAAATAATTTATCTACGAAGGTAGATGATAATCTGAATGACACAAAACCGGTAGTCTTTAATGACACAGAAGAGTGCGAACAAATTAGGAAATTCAAACAAAATCAGAATCAAATTAATACGCAACACCAAAGAGAAATCCGGGAAGTACAAGATCAGTTGACACAGGTAACACAGGAATTACATATTTTAGAAGCCTCTCGTTCAAAAAATGGCTCTGAGCACTATGGAACTTAACTACTGTGGTCATCAATTCCCTAGAACTTAGAACTACTTAAACCTAACTAACCTAAGGACATCACACACACCCATGCCCGAGGCAGGATTCGAACCTGCGACCGTAGCGGTCGCGCGGTACCAGACTGTAGCGCCTAGATCCGCTCGGCCACTCCGGCCGGCAGAAGAAGCCACTCGTGCTCCAATACGGGAAGAGGGACATAGAAATACGGAACAGCCACAAAATAATAATACAGCGCATTTCGGAAATTATGAAAGAAATTGGCAAGGTACACTTAATTTTGAGATGGAACCGCCGAAACGACGTAACAATGACCGGCATGCGACTCGCCGACACGATGATTTTGACTATAAGCTGTTCATTACTACATGTAAATTCAAAACATTTAAGAATTCTGGCAATGACATTCATCCACAAGCGTGGCTCTATCAATTCTCTCATTGTTTTCCTCCCAACTGGTCATTAGAGCACAAATTAGAATTTATGTGTGGCTATTTAGAGAATGAACCAGCTGTAAGAATGCGATCGGTCATTCACGATTGCTACAGTGAAGGAGAATTTTATCATGCCTTCCTCTCAGCATATTGGTCTCAAGCTACACAAGACCGAGTAAAACATAGCATCATAATGATGAAACATTTCGAACAATCTGAATTTTCCAGTCTTGTGAAATATTTTGAAGACATGTTGCACAAGAATGAGTACCTGTCAAACCCATATAGCCCCTCAGAACTCATCCACATTTGCTTAATCAAACTACCTGAACATTTACGACATATTATTTTGGCAGGACGTTGCAAAGATGACATTGAAGTTTTTCAGGGACTCTTACAAGAATTAGAAATTGACACTGACAATCGCGGAACGCGAAAACAGGAACACAACAATTACAGGTCACATCCGTCGCAATTCCGCGATGAAATAAATATTAGCTGGACACGACAAGGTTATTCTCACAACACAAATCGTGACCAAAACAGACACCACCCGTATGACAACCGTTGGCAGAGTAGTAATAATTACAGGGAAAGATCACCTCTCCGCAGTAGTGACTATCACAGAGACAATCAGAGAAACAGACAATTTGGGAACCAAAATAATTATTATCAAGGGCGACACAATAACTTTAGACGCAACGGTCCAGCGCGCAGTTACGATTCAGGGAGAAATTCTCCACCACGTGACCGACAAGAAAGAAACTATGGAATCTACCGACATGACGACAGACGATATGATCGTAACGACAGAGCTGAATTGCATCAGAACTGGAGGGATTCAAACAGAGCAGGGCCCTCTCGACAAGGTGAATTTGTAGAAGTTAGGTCCCCAAATCCCAATAACGACGCGCGCCAACAAAGACACAATTGGCAATGACTCATACCGCTGTCAGCCACAAAACGTACTTATGAAACTGACGACACAGCTGCCGTAGCTAGTAATTACGTAAAAATGGGAGACATTAGGGACATCTTACTCCAGGAGCACGACGTAAAACATAACAACGTTGCATATCCTGTGATTCACATTACAGTAAATGACGTAACATTTACGGCAGTACTTGACTCTGGCAGTCCCATTTCAGTAATTAGTGAAACAGCCTTTAGCAAATGCAACAAATCGAACGATTGTCCCACACTTCCGTTACGTAAGATTAAATTACAAGGTGCAATCTTTGGAAAAAGTGTAGATGTACGCCAACAATCCAACTTAGAGTTCTTTTGTCAAAGCCACAGCTTCTCTATGAACTTTCTTATTGTTCCATTATCGTCGACGGAAATTATATTGGGAGTAGACTTTTTGAATGAATACAAAGCAATCTTAAACTTTCACGATGCTGAAATAAGTTTAGAGAAAGAAGGTAAGTCAATTACTTTGAAATTTGAAGATTGGCTCTCAAACCAAGATGAGGAAAAAAATCGTCTTTACCTTCTGTTAGACAACAGTTCGGAATTTTCGACGAAACTTGACACTAACAATCACTCTGCAAGTACTGACAGGGATGATATCGACGATAAGTTAATTCAGAAAAAATTCAAACAATTGAGAACTGTAATGACATTGATAGGCAGGACCTTTTTGAGATTTTACAAGCACATTCCACAGTTTTTACTGACAAAACAGGAACAATCAGGGGATTTCAATACCAATTTCGTGTTCGTGAGCATACTAAATTTTGTGTTAGACTATACGTAATTCCAGAACTTAGCTTTCGGAGGACAATAACTACGACCCTTCCACAGAGATTATCTTACAGCAAGACGCATGTTTAGCGCTACAGGACACGTATTTGAGTGATTAATTTTGTACTTAAATCATTTATTTTTAAAGATATTTGAAGTACAATGATACAAAGGTTTTCAGTCATACATTTCATTCCATTGCTGTAATCTGTAACACCTGAGAGTATAATTACATTAATCCTCAGGGGGGTACACGCTTACTTTGTGTACCATGTGTTTGGCAAGCACAAGGAGCCCTAGCTAATATGGTATTTCTTATACAACTTTACATATCGGTACCATATTTCTCTAACACATAAATTACACAGCTATCTGATCATTTAACTGAGAGAGACAAACATTTTTTTTTACTACATCAGTGACATATGTTTACGCAATTACACAGTTGGATAACTTCACACTTATGAAACTGTATTTTGTATGTACTTTGTGAACTCTTCACATTTTTTCAGAGCCATTGTGATACTATGAGAGCTTTGAATGTCGTATTTGGTATGATATCATGATTTTTAAAGTACGTTTGAGGTAGGTTACACTATTGAAATGGGCAGAGAATTTTCTTTAGGTTTTGGAATTATTGCAGAAAGCTACGACATTTTTGAGATTTGACTGAGGTGTTATGATGTTATTATTACGACGACGATGTGTATTATGCTGCTGAGGTATGTTTATGATTAATAAGCTGATGCTATATGAGTTATTTGATTATACTACGTATCTGTTATGATGTAATATTGAAGAAGTGTCAACGAATATGTATATGTGTAAAAAGGTAAGGAATAATGAGTAGTGGTTAGGGACTCTGGTTTGTGAAAAAGGTTGTCGGAAACCAAGAATCGTACTTTAAGAGTTATGAAATGTATGTAAATGCGTGAATGTATTACAATGCCGACGAAAATTTTTTGGACACTGTTATATCAATAGGATTTTGTTTCTACACATTTGTAACGCAAATTCTCAACCTGTGGAAATTTCTTATATGAGACTGCCACTGTAGCAGAAACTGATGTCGTAAATATTTCAGTAAGAAAGGTAAGTGACCTTGATGTAATGCGTTTTGGGCGCCCAGCTGAGAGGTAGGTGTCTGACAAAAGAAAGCCATTAGGTGGAGAAAAAAAGAGGCCATTATCCTCGCCATTGACATTCCATTAGAGAAAGCATCGCAAATACGACCCGCTCATTACTTGGAAAGATACTTACATCTGCACACCTGATTATGACAAGCGTCTTTCTACGAGAGTTGAGAGAATTTCTACTAACTTATGAAATGTCACATGACTATTGAATGATATTTTTATGCTTTGCTTTTCATAGTTGCTTATTTCATTTGATACCTAGTTTCCAGCTGTGTTGCAGCATTGGTTTTATAAAATAAAATAAAATGCATTTGCTAATGTGAACACTTTCTGTCAACAGATCTATTAAATAATAATTTTGTGATCCACATTCTTCAAAAAAGGAGCACTTGGAAAGGAAAGAACAATAAGAAGGGACTAGTAACAGTAACTGCATACATAATTTTCTTTTCAAGTACATGGTAATATTTTTTTTACAATAAGTTGTTGTTGTGCACCACTTTAATTACATAGACACTAAGACGTGACATAGGTATTACACATGGCCATTTTTACTGTAATATTTTTTCTGCTTGAGCTTTGTCATGTTTAGATATAAGTTAATGCATTTGCTGCTGCTGTTTACCAGGCATAGTGCTACTGAATTTCATTTTGTATTACTCTGTCAAGCCAGTTTTACTACTGATTTATTTTTATTGTTTGCTGCCTTATATTAGTTGTAATACTGCTATTGCTCTGCTAATTTATTTTAGTGCTGCTTGCTTTGCAAATCTGCATTTTTTGTCATTGCTGTTTGTGTTAATTGTTTTGTGCTGCTGCATTGCCTCGTCCCTTAGTTTAGCATCTGAGCTCAGTAGATTTAAGTTAGCTTTAGATGGGGTAGGCTATATAAGAGAACAAGTTGTGATGAATTGGAAGAAATGCATTGAGAAGCTATAAGAAAATGGTTTGGCCAAAAAAGTAGTGTACAGTGGAGAAAAACTATTTTTGAAAGAGGATGTGAACAGAATACAGAAAGCATGCTTGGATAGGATTTTTTTTTGTGGAAACAAATGCTGAAATAAGACGAAAGATCTATGGAATGAAGTTTTGGGTTGGACTGCAGTCCCAAATGTTACACTGAAAACAAACCCTGTCCTTTCCTCCTGTGTTATTCTGCTATGTGTTTGTGTACTCTTGTTTATTTGTGTTTTTCCTGTCTTTATGTGTTTAGCTAATAAGATTTACGTTGCAGAACTTTTCTGATGATATGTTATTTACTTTGTAAAGATGTTTAGACATTATTTAATCTGTTTTGTTTTAATGCTCATGTGTGAAGTTGATGTTTCGAAAGTTATTCTGATCTTTTATGTATGTACTCATGTCATAATTCCTGTAAGACTGATGTATATGTTATTTCGATTCTTTTGTAAAGCCTGAACTACAAATGTTATCTGTATTGTTATGTTCTTTAATTATGTATTTTGTACCTTTGTAATTGTATTCTTATGTTATAAAATTGTAATTGACACCAGTTCATCATATTATTAACTTGTAAGTTCCATTTCACTGCACACGTTTCTGTTGGTCATAGTATATGGACAATATGTGAGAAGTAGGGACTGTTAGTGTTTGCACGTGTGTTAATAATTCAGAAAGGGACTGGATAACAGCATTGCTGGTTCCAAGGACAATTCCAAAAACTTTGTGAGTGCACAAGTGGTGGTTATGGACTTGCTATATTATCCGCAAGACTCTTCAATGGTGATTGTGCACCTGCACAGTCACAACAGATGGCTGCTGGCCATCTCTACAAGGACTACAGTCGGTCTGCATCTTTGATGACCCATCAGTACCATTATTTCTACAAAGACTGCAGTGGGTCTGCACCTCTGGTGGCCCACCAATACCATACTCTCTACCAAGACTATAGTGGGTCTGCTCTGTGATGACCTACCTACCAATATTCTTCAAAACTTCGAATGACTCTGCTGTGGGCTTCCTCTGTTGTGGCCCGTTGCCTGTCTGCATGTCGAGAGTTAGCACTGTCTTTCCGTTGGAAGGACAACACTACTTCTTCAAGACTGCATGGAAATCCACTACTTCCGTGTGCATTTTCTTTTACTGCTCAGACGTTGAGAAAAACACTGCAATTTTACTGTGATGAATGATCAGGACTGTCTTTATGGACTGTGAGAAAATTTTAGCTTATGACCAACATTGTATTAATAAGTGTGTGCATTTGATATCTTTCTTACTGTAATTATGAAAAAAAATTTCAAATCTGTATTGGCCAATGTCCAAAACAATTTGTAAAATTTTTGTGGGGAGCATGGGGGCTATGTAAGTAGGCTGTTTAGGTTTTTATATTGGTAACAGCACGTAGCGCTCTGTATGAAAATCACTGGCTGCGCTGTGTGCAGTCTGTGGCTGGTTTGCATTGTTGTTGGCTATTGTAGTGTTGGGCAGCTGGATGTTAACAGCGCGTAGCGTTGCGCAGTTGGAGGTGAGCCGCCAGCAGTGGTGGATGTGGGGAGAGAAATGGAGTTTTGAAAATTGTAAGACTGGATGTCATGAACTGCTATGTATATTACGATTTTTCAACACTGTTAAGGTAAATACATTGTTTGTTCTCTATTAAAATCTTTCATTTGCTAACTATGCCTATCAGTAGTTAGTGCCTTCCGTAGTTTGAATCTTTTATTTAGCTGGCAGTAGTAGCGCTCGCTCTATTGCAGTAGCTCGAGTAACGAAGATTTTGTGAGGTAAGTGATTTGTGAAAGGTATAGGTTAATGTTAGTCAGGGCCATTCTTTTGTAGGGATTTTTGAAAGTCAGATTGCGTTGCGCTAAAAATATTGTGTGTCAGTTTAAGCACAGTCATGTATAATTGTTCAAAGGGGACGTTTCAAATGGAAGGACTAGAACGGGGCTCACTCAGCCTTGTGATGCCAATTGCGGAGCTACTTGACAGAATAGTAGAGGCCAGAAGTCTACAAATCCGAGACAACGGCCAGGGTAGTGGTGCGCTGACCACAAGCTCCTCAGTACCATCGGCTGACGAATGAGATGGCGGTCAGTCGGGCCTGAATAGCCCTTCCGTGGTCAGATATGAAGAAGTTATTATATTAAGATATGGCACTGGCTGCAACTGAAAACACAATCAAGCTTTAAAAAAGTGGACAACATAGAAAGTACAGGCAGTGCAGGACGGTGCTGGATAGTTCATCGATGGAACTGAACTCTGGGTGCAATTTATATAGGCCTCATTGTTAACGCACCCTTTTTACGATACGGGTGTATAATTGCTACTTCATCAGTTACGACCGGGCGAGATGGCGCAGTGGTTAGCACACTGGACTCGCATTCGGGACCACGACGATTCATTCCCGCGTCCGGGCATCCTGATTGAGGTTTTCCAAGGGCACAGCTGACTTCCTTCCCTAATTCAGTGAGACCAATGACCTCGCTGTTTGCTCTCTTCCACCAAATCAACCAACCAGTTACGTCCGCACTGCAGCCTACGAAGTGTGAATTTCGGGACTGAGTTTTCGGATTCTTACTGACTAATTTTCGATCCCGCGATTCAAAATCATAATCCCAAATTCAGATATATGCAAGCAGTTCTTTGTCGAGAACCCTGCATAGTTCTCTTTGATTCAGGTGACGCACATTCTGGTACTTTGCTACCCACGATGATAAATTTCTTGCAGTTGGGAAGACGTCTTTTCCGAAACTTTTCATTATAAGTTCGTTCTGTTTTCTGGGCTTTACATACTGCTGCGCCATAAATTAAGTAATTACATGTCTGCAATTCTTGTAAAAAGTAATGATCCATCTTCGACAGGCAATAACGTACTGTGCGAAGTGAAAACAGCACAGAAGACATTGCACTGTTTGTCGAGGTAGCTCCACCGACGTCGATGCAGTAGACAGTTATGTATTATGAAACATAAGTATTTTATAAAAACGAGCTTTATGTGATGCTGAAACTTGATAGGCATAGAGGACGGACAAGAAGGAAAGAGAAATTTTAGAATTGTTGTACCACAGAGTATGCTGAAGGCTATGTGGGTATATAGGATAACTAATAGAGAGGCACTGAGTCGAATGGGGGAAAAAAGAAATGTATTGGCACAACATGACTGAAAGAAAGGATAGGTTGATAGGATCCATGCTGAGTTGGAAGAAACAGTCAGTTTCCTTGTGTTGGAAAATATGGTGGGTAAAAGTTGCAAAGGGACACCAAGGCTTGACTGCATTAAGTAGGCTCAAGTGCATTTAGTTAGCAATAGTTACAATAGTTACAAAAAGTTTGAGAGGCCTGTACGGTGTGGTCTAGCGTAGAGAACTGCATCAAACCAATCTTCAGACTGAACACTAGAACCACCGTCCGAAACATTCATATCGGACCATTAGTTTTCTTATTTTGAAGTATTCAGTTTAGGCTCCTGCACCGTATGTATAATTTAGACCTTAAATGTTTGGAACAGTCTCTAGAAACTGAGACACGTATAATAGCGGTAGCTAATGACCTAAACCTGAGAACTTCTACAGAAATAAATACCCACCTACGCATCTTTCATTTCTTATATTTGCAAAAAGTTTTGTTAAAAAAGGTAGATTCCTTTCACCAGCATTTTCTATGTTACTTCGAAGGGTTCCGTTCAAATAACAATTAAAATGATAAAATTCATTTTCTTGGCCATTTCCTTTTCCTTTTTGTATGGTACTCCTTCCTCCCCTAATTCGACCACTGAGCTTAAAACACATTGTTACATGTAACCCTTCAGCGCACGTGTCTGGTAGTCGACAGATTATAAAAGGAGCGTTGCGCCCTTAAACATTTCAGTATCCTTCGGCATTCATCTTCTCACAGAACGTGTAATTTTAAATTGTGTTTAACGACAGAGGCTTTCAATAACAGAAGCAAGAACTTTAGTCGATAAATCTGAAATGAAAACTTCACGCAACATGAGCATACATTTTGTGCAGAAACTGATAATCAAAGCGTTTATGTTAACTGTTCACAGCGTGGGATTTTTGCAATGTTATACGAGTACAGAGCGCCGTTTCATTTCCATTGGCTGGACGCTTCCGTTTTGATATCATCAAGTAGTGCAGTGTACTGAGGACAGCAGAATATTTGCGGAAGTGTTGATGCGCAACGTAAATGACAGAGAAATGAATTTGAGTCAGGTACCAACTTCAAATTATTACCGAACATAAAAGAAGGATATAAAAATAGTTTTTAAATCTCTCTCTCATTCACTGCATCTCTGCATATATTTATATACTACTGGACATTAAAATTGCTACACCACGAAGATGACGTGCTGCAGACGCGAAATTTAACCGACAAGAAGAAGATGCTGTGATATGCAAATGATTAGCTTTTCAGAGCATTCACACAAGGTTGGCGCCGGTGGCGACATCTAAAACGTGCTGACATGAGGAAAGTTTCCAACAAATTTCTCATACTCAAACAGCAGTTGACCGGCGTTGCCTGATGAAACGTTGTTGTGATGACTCGTGTAAGGAGGAGAAATGTGTACCATCACGTTTCCGACTTTGATAAAGGTCGGATTGTAGCCTATCGCGATTGTGGTTTATCGTATCGCGACATTGCTGCTCGCATTGGTCGAGATCCAATGACTGTTAGCAGAATATGGAATCGGTGGGTTCAGGAGGGTAATACGGAACGCCGTGCTGGATCCCAACGGCCTGTTATTACTAGCAGTCGAGATGACTGGCATCTTATCCGCATGGCTGTAACGGATCGTGCAGCCACGTCTCGATCCCTGGGTCAACAGATGGGGACGTTTGCAAGACAACAACCATCTGCACGAACAGTTTGACGACGTTTGTAGCAGCATGGACTATCAGCTCGGAGACCATGGCTGCGGTTACCCTTGACGCTGCATCACAGACAGGAGCGCCTGCGATGGTGTACTCAACGACGAACCTGGGTGCACGAATGGCACAACGTCATTTTGTCGGATGAATCAAGGTTCTGTTTACAGCATCAGGATGGTCACATCCGTGATTGGCGACATCGCGGTGAACGCACACTGGAAGCGTGTATTCGTCATCGCCATACTAGCGTATCACCCGGCGTGATGGTATGGGATGCCATTGGTTACACGTCTTGGTCACCTCTTGTTCCCATTGACGGCACTCTGAACAGTGGACGTTACGTTACAGATGTGTTATGACCCGTGGCTCTACCCTTCAAAAAATGTACAAATGTGTGTGAAATCTTGTGGGACTTAGCTGCCAAGGTCATCAGTCCCTAAGCTTACACACTACTTAACCTAAATTATCCTAAGGACAAACACACACACCCATGCCCGAGGGAGGATTCGAACCTCCGCCGGGACCTCTACCCTTTATTCGATCCCTTCGAAACCCTACATTTCAGCAGGATAATGCACAACCGCATGTTGCGGGTCCTGTACGGGCCTTTCTGGATACAGGAAATGTTCGATTGCTACCCTGGCCAGCACATTCTCCAGATCTCTCACCAACTGAAAATGTCTGGTCAATGGTAGCCGAGTAACTGGCTCGTCACAATACGCCACTCACTACTCTTGATGAACTGTGGTATCGGGTTGAAGCTGCATGGGCAGTTGTACCCGTACACGGCATCCAAGCTCTGTCTGTCTCAATGCCCAGGCGAATCAAGGCCGTTATTACGGCCAGAGGTGGTTGTTCTGGGTACTGATTTCTGAGGATCTATGCACCCAAATTGCGTGAAATGTAATCACAAGTCAGTTATAGTATAATACATTTGTCCAATAAATACCCGTTTATCATGTGCATTTCTTCTTGGTGTAGCAATTTGAATGACCAGTTTTGTACTTTTTGTTGGTTATTTTACACGGACCAGTCACATTAATGTGACCAACGCCTATCTTCGACGTCAACGTGCAACAACCACTCACAGACAGCAGGTGGCAGCACTAGCAGTGGGGGATACAAAAAGTGTGTCGGAGGGACACGGGAAATAATGTAGCCGTTATCGTAATGCGGAAATGAAGCAATTTAACTGACGTCCAAAAGGGCACGAACATTGGCTTTAGAGCCAAGATGGAAGCATTTCCGAAAGGGCTAAACTACTCAACTGCGTCGCCGTGGTTAAAGTATACCATGCATGCAAAATGACGCTATCCAGAACGGGTGCCGAGGCATCTGTGGTGCAGCACGAGCCATGGATGACAGGGGTGTACGACGCCTGCGGAGATACGTACGGTGTGAATAGACGTGCAGCTGTTGAGCAACTGATCGACTGGACGAACCGAGGCGCGAAGAACAATGGATCCTCAACCACCGTTCAGCGGCCGGCCGGAGTGGCCGTGCGGTTCTAGGCGCTACAGTCTGGAACCGAGCGACCGCTACGGTCGCAGGTTCGAATCCTGCCTCGGGCGTGGATGTGAGTGATGTCCTTAGCTTAGTTAGGCTTAATTAGTTCTAAGTTCTAGGCGACTGATGACCTCAGAAGTTAAGTCGCATAGTGCTCAGAGCCATTTGAACCATCTGAACCACCGTTCAGCGAAATCGCGCTGGCAGTTTTTCATCGACAACCGTGGCTGGAATTTGCACACCAGCACCGCAACTGGACATCCACGAGAAGCGACAGGTGACCTTTTCAGATGAAGCACGTTTTATGCCCCATCGGACAGACGGCCGTTACAGTTTACAGCGTAAAACGTCTGAAAGCCAACACCCTGCAACACTTATGGTCTGAGGAATATTTTCGTAACATTCCCTGGGTGATTTTGTCGCTCTGGAAGACACAATGGACCAACACAGGTATGCATCTATCCCTGGGAGCCATGTCCACCGCCTTTTTGTCCGCAGCTCGTAGTCGTGCGGTAGCGTTCTCGCTTCCCACGCCCGGGTTCCCGGGTTCGATTCCCGGCGGGGTCAGGGATTTTCTCTGCCTCGTGATGACTGGGTGTTGTGTGATGTCCTTAGGTTAGTTAGGTTTAAGTAGTTCTAAGTTCTAGGGGACTGATGACCATAGATGTTAAGTCCCATAGTGCTCAGAGCCATGTCCACCCCTGCATGTAGTTTGTTTTTCCTCGGGACGATAGCACCTACCAGCAGAACAATGCAATGTGTCACACATCGCGCAGTATACATGTGTGGTTCAACGAGCACGAGGATGAGCTAACTGTACTCCCATGGCCACCAATCTGCCCAGATTTAAACCCAACCGAGAATCTATGGGACCACTTAGATTGGACTGTTCGCGGCGCGGATCCTTAGCAGACAAACCTAGCGCAGCTGGCCAAGGCAGTGGAGTTGGCATCCCTCCACACCCCTGTCGGTACCTTCCAGATCCTCATTGATTCTTCTCCTGTACGTCTTCGCTGCGGTCCACGCTGCATAGCCGTGGTTGTTCAGGCTTTTGAAAGTTGGTCACATTAATGCAAATGGACATTGTATTATCCCTGCATGTCTATGGTAGTTTTTTTATAGTAGTGAATAGGTAATTCTCTGGATTTGTTTTTGTCATCAGTGTATATACTTTTAGGTTATAAACCTTTTTTCCTATTTTTATGCAACATCTTCCCAAGTTTTCCAATAAAACTTGCAAGTAGGCTGTTTAGGTTTTTATGTTGGTATCGCCACGTAGCGCTCTGTATGAAAATCGCTGACTGTGCTGCGTGCATTATTGGAATTTTTGCTATTGTAGTGCCGGCCGGTGTGGCCGTGCGGTTAAAGGCGCTTCAGTCTGGAACCGCGTGACCGCTACGGTCACAGGTTCGAATCCTGCCTCGGGCATGGATGTGTGTGATGTCCTTAGGATAGTTAGATTTAAGTAGTTCTAAGTTCTAGGGGACTGATGACCACAGAAGTTAAGTCCCATAGTGCTCAGAGCCATTTGAACCATTTTTTTGCTATTGTAGTGTTGGGAAGGTGGATGTGAACAGTACGTAGCGTTGCGCAGTTGGAGGTGAGCCGCCAGCAGTGGTGGATGTGGGGAGAGAGATGGCAGAATTTTGAAAGCGGACGATCTGGACGTGTGTCCATCAGAAAGAGTAAATTTGTAATATTGGATATAATGAACTGATATATATATATATATATATATATATATATATATATATATGATGACTTTTGAACATTATTAATGTAAATACATTGTTCATTCTCTATCAAAATCTTTCATTTGCTAACTATGCCTATCAGTAGTTAGTGCCTTCAGTAGTTAGAATCTTTTATTTAGCTGGCAGCATTGGCGCTCGCTGTATTGCAGTAGTTCGAGTAACGAAGATTTTTGTGAGGTAAGTGATTCGTGAAAGGTATAGGTTATTGCTAGTCAGGGCCATTCTTTTCTAGGGATTGTTGAAAGTCAGATTGCGTTGCGATAAAAATATTGTGTGTCAGTTTAGTGTTGATCAGAATAAGTAAAGAGAGAAATGTCTCAGTACGTTCAGTTCTGCTCATCTGTTTGAAAATCAAATAACGTAAGAGGTTTATCAGTACAGTAATTCATTAAGTTTTCTAAGGGGTCGTTTCATAAACTTATCTACAGCCTAATTAGGCCTAACGGAGAGGTAGACTCGGGGCTGAGTGAAAAAGAGACTTCACAGGGTTGTGTTTGTAAAATATGAGCGTTTTTTATAACTTTAATCCTTTGTCCAGAATTAAACTATTTAACCCCTTCTTAAAATGTAAACAAAAGGACACGACATATTTTAATTTCTAATTACTTTTTGCCTCCATAGCCGAGTCTGATATCGCACACTTTTTGCGATTGTGTTCAGCAAGAAGGTATTTGGTTCGAATCCTGATGGTAAAAGATATTTTCATCCTTTGTACTTCGCCGACAAGACATGGAAGGAACATTAGAGTTTAAGGTCCCGTCGACAGCGCGGTTATTTAAGACGGGGCACAAGCTCGGATTACGAAAATATGGGAAAGGAAATCGACGGTGCCCTTTTCAATGGAACATTGCAGACCTAATCACAGGGTTTCATGGAGTGGAAGGTATGTGAGCCGTCTGTCATAGGGGGGACGTTTATCTCGGCGTTGATATGCAGGGGGAGTAAGCTATGTGCCCGTAACAGTTTTCGTCTTCTTCCTTCCTTCTCTCTCTCTCTCTCTCCTTCTTTCTCTCTCTCTCTCTCTCTCTCTCTCTCTCTCTCCCTGTATATCTGTCTATCCATCTATCTATCTATTTATCTATCTATCTGTCTTCCTCATCATCATCAATTATACATTACGTCACTAAAAAGCTCTAAAGCACACATCAGCACCTACATTCGACATATAGATTGACAACCCTCACCCTTTGCGAAGGAAAGGTGCAGTTGTGAAAAAAAAGAGCTTCTTTCCCAACAGGCGGTTTAACCTTCCCCTCGACATCTCCCAGCCAGCAATATCACACGACCCCCAGTTTTCGTTATTCAGAAGCGCTGATGGGTTGTAAAAGATTATGCGTTTGTGCCTGATCCTCGACAGAAAAGAAGGACGTCTCATAATTCGTGATAATCTACTTCATGAACTCCGAGAACCGGTTTTCTGTGTGGAGTGTGTAAATATTATCTCGCACGCTGTCGTCGAGACAGTAAAACAAGAAACAATACGTGAAAACAGCTCACGTAGAGACACAATAATCAGTGATTTTGCCCACCCGAATACAACTGGAAGAACACTCAATATCTTCAGCCTCTCCAAAAAATTGGACACCCATAACACTTCATAAACGATTCAAGTTAATGAAAAAATGTTTTCTGGGAGGAGCGAGTTTTTTTCTGTGTGGTTAATTTATGGCCGTAACTGTTTTTGTACGACGATATTGAAGCACATATGTTATTTTGCATAGAACTATCTACATTTTAACAGCATTCGACAGCTCATGAGGCCGGCCGCGGTGGTCTAGCGGTTCTGGGCGCTCAGTCCGGACCGCGTGACGGCTACGGTCGCAGGTTCGAATCCTGCCTCGGGCATGGATGTGTGTGATGTCCTTAGGTTAGATAGGTTTAAGTAGTTCTAAGTTCTAGGGGACTGATGACCTCAGATGTTAAGTCCCATAGTGCTCAGAGCCATTTGAACCATTTGACGAAAAAAAAATGGCTTTGAGCACAATGGGACTTAACATCTATGGTCATCAGTCCCCTAGAACTTAGAACTACTTAAACCTAACTAACCTAAGGACACCACACACATCCATGCCCGAGGCAGGATTCGAACCTGCGACCGTAGCAGTCGTGCGGCTCCAGACTGAGCGCCTAGAACCGCTAGACCACCGCGGCCGGCGAACCATTTGACAGCTCATGAAGAAAGGAATACAGTGAAATGACACTATATAGTGTTATCCGCCGCGCACTTCACTGAAAGGGTGGGACATGTACTGCCGGCTCATCGACTGTTACCCGACATTTACGTGTCAGTGCAGGTGAATCTGTGATGTTCTGGCGGATTTTGCGTTCGTATTTCCCAGATTCTTTGTCGCTTTTCACTACGCGCATTGACAACCTCAACACATCACAATGAAAAGTGTATGTTGCATGTTAAGTTATTTTAGCCAAACATAGATTTAAATAGAAGTGTGTTAAGCGTCTTAGACTTGCAGTACGACCGTGCCACACTATTAGGAACACCAAACGTATGAGAGGGTCCACGGCTGCGGCTTAGCAATATTGCGTGCAAGTCTTGATACGAGTAATTAGGACAGCACCTGTCCGACGATAACGTCACGGCGCAGTGAAGTTGCTATGTCAGGAAAGTCTCGCCTCTCTCGGAGAGCCGCAGATACGCTATGTTTTATCTCGAGTTTCTCAGTTCGAAGTACACGTTACTTCGAAAGCTGACTCGACACTTAGCCACCCGGAATAATTTGGGTATCAAATCTGCCTCATTTCTACAACTATGGGAAGCTGCGTTATGGAAGAAAACGAGTGGAGATTTCTACACTGAACCTTATCATTATGCAAGCAGCCTGCTTGAAGATACGTAAGTATGAACAGATAAACACATTGCTGCTTCCAGTCATACAAGGAACTGTTCGAGGAGCAGTGTTTCGAAAGAACCATGCATATAAATGAAAACAGAGCTTAGACCTGAACGCCAGATAAAGCTGGAGGGCCGGCCGGAGTGGCCGAGCGGTTCTAGGCGCTACAGCCTGGAACCGCGCTGCCGCTACGCTCGCAGGTTCGAATCCTGCCTCGGGTATGGATGTGTGTGATGTCCTTAGGTTAGTTAGGTTTAAATAGTTCTAAGTTCTAGGGGACTGATGACCTCAGAAGTTAAGTCCCATAGTGCTCAGAGCCAAAGGTGGATGTTTCAATTTAATTTACAAACGGCGAAAAAAAAAAGAAAAGAAAAAGCACATCCTATGTAGGGACGTCAAACAAAAAGAGGTTATTTAATTAGAATACGCTACAGAAATGAACAAATTAAATCTTAGGCAACGACTTCTTAGCCAAGGAAGGATTTAATACTCGTCTTCCGTTATATTCACGACCTACCGGACTTGTGTAGATGAAAGGACATAGGCCCAACAAAAGCATTTATATTGGTTATAAGTGCAAAGGATAATAATTAGATATATTAACACACAATGATAGTGGTAAGTTACTATGTATAAATTAATCTGGAATTCATTATTGTAAGTCAATTTCATTCCCTTCATAAAACATTAATATTCAAATCACGTCTTTGGAGGGGGTTCTACTTATGAAACGGGATCAAAGAAAATGGGATTAATAATTACGAAGAATGGCAGTTTAATTACGATTAAAAACATGACATTGTCATGGAGATTTATAAGGAAGGAAAATGAAGCTTCTAAGGCGTTCGCACAATTCACAAATGACAGTAATTTAGTCTTAACAACAACTCATTGTACTCAGATAACTAAAGGGCCCTTTAACACAAACAGTGCAGCAGAACAAAAATGACGGACACAGAGAATTTCTCATAAACATGGCTAGTGTCGTTTTTGAGACAGATGTGAAACGGATGGAATAAGACAAAGATAATATGAATTCAAGAATGAATTTTCACTCTGCAGCAGAGTGTAGACTGATCTGAAACGTCCTGGTGATTGAAACAGTGTGTGGGACCGCGCCTCGAACCTGGGACCTTCCCCATCTGTAGGCAAGTGCTCTACCGACTGAGGTATCTTATCAAAATCTTCTTCACTTTTCGTTATTACTGCATATAGCTTGTTGAAAAGTACATCCATCATCCGCACGAAGTGGTTTCCACAGCGTCGACTGGAGTCCTGGTCGACTTGATTTGACGTTTAAATTACACGATTCTAAAGTATGTTAAATTTAGTAAAGAAAAAAAAGGATTCTTTACGCATTTTGGCAGTCTTTCTGCACATAATTTCGCGTAGTAAAAGATGTATTTCTGTATTGCTGTATGGCAAGGGGCCACATGGCATGGCCTGTTCACCAGAACTATGTGCATAATTGAGATAAACAGCACAATTCGCGTTGCATGACCAAAACAAAAGGATCCGAAAAGACAAAAGATCCGAAAAGACAAAATTAAATCACTGAAGACGCTAATTTTACACTTCATCGACGCAGAATGAATTAGTCTGGCCATAATACCATGTGGTAGACTCACGGAAAATGTACCGAGGTCTAAAATTCTCCATAAGAACGATCTCCATAAACCGCAAGAATAAATTCACTTATTCAGATGTTCAAATGTGTGTGAAATCTTATGGGACTTAAAAATTCACTTATTAATTTAGAATTAAGCGACTCAAGGGGGACTGAATGCAACGAACCAAAGATGCACGTGGTTGCATTTAGTTATGGACAAAGCCCTTCTTACTAACTGCACTCTGCCGGCCGGAGTGGCCAAGCGCTTCTAGGTGCTTCAGTCTGGAACCACGCGACCGCTACGGTCGCAGGTTCGAATCCTGCCTCGGGCATGGATGAGTGTGATGTCCTTAGGTTAGTTAGTTTTAAGTAGTTCTAAGTTCTAGGGGACTGATGACCTCAGAAGTTAAGTCCCATAGTGCTCAGAGCCATCTGAACCATGTAACTGCACTCTACACATCAAAATTAAATGGAATCTATCAAAAATATGATCACGAAATAATGTCTATCGAATTACACTGCTGAACGAAACAAATTACGCCCTGCTACATGTTTAGCAACTCAAACCTCTACCTACCTAACTCCAATCATGTAACAGTAACCGCTAGAGAGCAGCATCTTACACATCCGAAGCAAGAGTTCTTGTCTGATGGCGATTTTCACCTTAGCTTGGAGGGGAGAACGGACGCGTCACCTAGTGCCAACACCGGGTTAGATGTGTTTTGACAGAAACATTACACCTTTGGAATGACCTGAGTTCACTGCTATACTCAGTTACGTGAGTAATGTTGGGTTCAATGCTCAGACATACAGTGGTCAACTCTCTGCTTCCTCACAGAACATTCAAAATAGTCTCATTCACTCGTCCAATAATTCAGAATGGTGCACAGGGAAAAACACAGATCAGATGGGTACAAATAAGTAATAAATAAAACCATTGTCCAGCCCATTCTTCTTCCAGAAGCTCGTTACCAGGGCAAAAGAATAACGTCCACTGCGATATCCCTGTTGTGAACACGCTCGTGAGTTCTGTATTGACAGCTCTTACGAATCGGAACAGGCAGTATCGTTTCACTGTTAGTACACATGCATCACTTGTTTTAGTATAAAGAAGCCAACATCTTTTCTTAGAGTCCACTGCTAAAACTGGAACTCTTTCATAGTAGTTAATCTACTGTGTGCCCATATACATACGAAAAGTAATATAATCGTAAATAGCACTGACTACACATTATTCCTGAAATCTACGTCCATATACGTTATCTGTAAACCACAGCAAACTTAGTGATGGCGTGTACATGGTATACTTTTATCACGTGAGGTAATTACCTATAGGCCTCTGTGATGACTAACTTCTGTAAAGGCACAGAGGTTATATTTTGAACGACACACTGACGCAAGTAACGCTCAACAAAGTAGATCGGTCGAAGTGGAAACTTAGTCCGAGCCAACTAAAAGAATCACTTCTTCTTATCTAACGGTGCTAGCGCCAAACGTGTTCGATGTTAATGTTTGCATGGACAGAAGCAATGACTTGCTATTAATGTCATTACATTTAACAACAGTGCAACAATGCCGACAGAGAAGACGACGCAATATGACTGCGAAATTTTAAAGGTCAGGAAGTCGTCTACGAGGTGCATTCAAGTTCTAAGGCCTCCGATTTTTTTTCTAATTAACAACTCACCCGAAATCGATGAAACTGGCGTTACTTCTCGACGTAATCGCCCTGCAGACGTACACATTTTTCACAACGCTGACGCCATGATTCCATGGCAGCGGCAAAGGCTTCTTTAGGAGTCTGTTTTGACCACTGGAAAATCGCTGAGGCAATAGCAGCATGGCTGATGAATGTGCGGCCACGGAGAGTGTCTTTCATTGCTGGAAAAAGCCAAAAGTCACTAGGAGCCAGGTCAGGTGAGTAGGGAGCATGAGGAATCACTTCAGAGTTGTTATCACGAAGAAACTGTTGCGTAACATTAGCTCGATATGCGGGTGCGTTGTCTTGGTGAAACAGCACACGCGCAGCCCTTCGCGGACGTTTTTGTTGCAGTGCAGGAAGGAATTTGTTCTTCAAAACATTTTCATAGGATGCACCTGTTACCGTAGTGCCCTTTGGAACGCAATGGGTAAGGATTACGCCCTCGCTGTCCCAGAACATGGACACCATCATTTTTTCAGCACTGGCGGTTACCCGAAATATTTTTGGTGGCGGTGAATCTGTGTGCTTCCACTGATCTGACTGGCGCTTCGTTTCTGGATTGAAAAATGGTATCCACGTCTCATCCATTGTCACAACCGACGAAAAGAAAGTCCCATTCATGCTGTCGTTGCAGGTCAACATTGCTTGGCAACATGCCACACGGGCAGCCATGTGGTTGTCCGTCAGCATTCGTGGCACCCACCTGGATGACACTTTTCGCATTTTCAGGTCGTCATGCAGGATTGTGTGCACAGAACCCACAGAAATGCCAACTCTGGAGGCGATCTGTTCAACAGTCATTCGGCGATCCCCCACAACAATTCTCTCCACTTTCTCGATCATGTCGTCAGACTGGCTTGTGCGAGCCCGACGTTGTTTCGATTTGTTGTCACACGATGTTCTACCTTCATTAAACTGTCGCACCCACGAATGCACTTTCGACACATCCATAACTCCATCACCACATGTCTCCTTCAACTGTCGATGAATTTCAATTGGTTTCACACCACGCAAATTCAGAAAACGAGTGATTGCATGCTGTTCAAGTAAGGAAAACGTCGCCATTTTAAGTATTTAAAACAGTTCTCATTCTCGCCGCTGGCGGTAAAATTCCATCTGCCGTACGGTGCTGCCACCTCTGGGGCGTATTGACAATCAACGCAGCCTCATTTTGAAACAATGCGCATGTTTCTATCTCTTTCCAGTCCGGAGAAAAAAAATCGGAGGCCTTAGAACTTGAATGCACCTCGTATGTACAAACGAAAGGAAGGAGGAACACGATGTCGAGGGTAGGGGGATTTAAATATCTCGCAGAAAGAAATACGTACAACGTGCCAACAATAAATATCTCACTTATAATATGCACATATGAATTTTTCATTAACAGTATTTCTACTATAGGAAGAACGTAAGAAAATACTAACTACGCGAAAACTTCACAGATGTTTTCAGGCGAAATACACTCCATTGTTAGCATATATAACTCTAAATAAAGAATTTTGTTTCACAATATGCCACATTAAATGACTAGAAATGCTTTGATACACTGATAAGCCAAAAACCATTAGACTGCTCACAGCAACGTTGGTTCCGTCTGGTAGCGTTGTGGTCACGTAACGCGGTAACAAAAGCATGTAAACGGAGGAGACACGGACGGGGGATCACCTTAGCAAAGACATGGGCTGCAAATGGGGAAATCCATTGAGATAAACGGCTTTGACGGAGGATAGTCTGCTGTTAAGCAGAGTACCTCGAGAACAGTAAGACTGGTGCAATGTTCACGTGCTACTGTGATGTGAGCATCTACGGAAAGAATTAGAAGGACAGTAAAACTACCACAAGGCGCTAAATGGTTGGACGTCCATGACCCTTCACAGAACGTGGGGTTTGGAGGCTTGTCTGCTCTGTAAAGTAGGATAGATGGTGATCTGTGGCATCTCTGGCGAAAGAACACAACGCTAGTGCACGCACAAGAGTTTCAGAGTACACCGTCCATCGAACATTGTTGAACATGGGGCTCCGCTGCAGGCCCCCCCAACGTGGACACAACGACATCCCGATTAGGATTGCAGCGGGCACGGGACCATCGGGACTCAACCGTTGATCAATGGAAACGTGTCGGCTCTTTGGGTGAATCACATTTTTGCTACCCTAGGTTGAAGGTCGTCTCCTCAAACGCCTTCATAAAGATTAACGGCGGCTCGAAGCGTGCAGCGCGGCACGGAACGATTTTAGAAAGAGCTTTTGGACAATTATGTGGTGTTCAGCCTGTGAAAAGATGGCATTATTCGAGAGCAACGACATTTGATAACAATCAGTCTTTTTTAAGCATGGGTTGGCATCACTTGAAATTTCTCAAGGAAAGTAGTTTTCCCGTGTTTTAATTAACGCTGTATTTTCCTGATTAGTATTTAGCTAATTTCAAAAATTACTTTTGATAGTATCAAAGGAGTCGACATAAGCTAAATGTTAAGTAATGAAACGGAGTTTTTTTTTCAAAATAAAAGCACAACACTTGCACGAAAATTACTTCCTGTAAGAAAGCTACCAAATAAGAAAATCTGGGGAGACAGAATCCAAGCTTTCCAATTAAACATAGAAACACGCCAAGACTAGATTCTGAAGAATGCCAGGATAACGTGACGACTTTGATGTACCGGGTGATCAAAAAGTCACTATAAATTTGAAAACTTAATAAACCATGGAATAATGTAGATAGAAAGGTATAAATTGACACACATGCTTGGAAAGACATGGGGTTTTATTAGAACAAAAAAAAAACACCCCATATTGCTAGACGCGTGAAAGATCTCTTCGTGCGTCGTTTGGTGATGATCGTGTGCTCAGCCGCCATATTCGTCATGCTTGGCCTCCCAGGTCCCCAGACCTCAGTCCGTGCGATTATTGGCTTTGGGGTTACCTGAAGTCGCAAGTGTATCGTGATCGACCGACATCTCGAGGGATTCTGAAAGACAACATCCGACGCCAATGCCTCACCATAACTCCGGACATGCTTTACAGTGCTGTTCACAACATTATTCCTCGACTACAGCTCTTGTTGAGGAATGATGGTGGACATATTGAGCATTTCGTATAAAGAACATCATCTTTGCTTTGTCTTACTTTGTTATGCTAATTATTACTATTCTGATCAGATGAAGCGCCATCTGTCGGACATTTCTTGAACGTTTGTATTTTTTTTGGTTCTAATAAAACCCCATGTCATTCCAAGCATGTGTGTCAATTTGTACCTCTCTATCTACATTATTCCGTTTTCAAATTTATACTGACTTTTTGATCACCCGGTACTTCCATTGTAGTGGTACTAACTGGCTGGTGGTGGTCACCGAAGTTCCTCAGTAGCGCTTAAATATTAAAATCACACTAACTGAAATGGACTAAATTCGCAATCTCATAATTGAGCATCGACACGACACCACCGAGTAAAATATGAAATTATTTTACATTCACTTGGCTCCAAACACATTATATGGATGATCAGCTTCTCCTGTCAGTTTTCCCATAGCACGAACAAACCACGCTAGTTATTACACTTGATGTACTTCGAAAGTGGCAACCTATTTCGTACGCAGTTCCATAACAAACTCAGCACTCGTGTCTCCACCCATTATAAATCCCCAAAACACAGTTTTTAATTACGAGTCATTTTCATATTGAGTCACAAACATGAAACATTGTGGAGGCAAAAATAATGATTGATACAGTTCATGTGCATATGTATCCTCATTAAGGTGAGCCACAGAAAATCATTTACAGCAACGATTAGTTGTATATTTTGAGTTGTAATAACCATGATGTATTAACATTTGCACATAATTGTTCGCGTAATCGTAACTGAGGGGGCAATTTTTAACAGAAATGTTGACTGAGTGAATGCTAACTGTAGGCTCTGTCACGGAGATTTCACCACAACAATTAATGGGCAAAGACTGTTACACATAGATGTCATCATGGTGAACAGTTACTGCAGACTGCTGGACCTGTTGTTCGGTGTTGCTGTGTATAGAAGTGTGTATGAATAATTCGCGAATTCTGTATTTACATTTTAATTTTTAATGAGAATAATGTCGAGATTAGTGGCAAAACGTTACAAAGAATCAAATAACAACCTGGTTTAGCGATATAACGATAACTGGGGACCTGATGAAGTTAGCTGAATTATTTGCTGATACCATGTATACCTCCACAGAGATCTTCTGAGCGTCAAGTGACTCACAGGGTCTAAAGTTTCCTACTTAGCTGAATTGCTTCGTTAACACATTACTTCAATAACTGAATCTGTTTTCTAGGTCATAAAAATTGGGACAACAAAGTTATAACTTCATATTTTAGTATCAAACATGCTTAAAGTTACAAATGGCAAAAGTACTTTCAGGTACGTCGATACTTTAGTTAAGAATAACCTTTTAGTTAATGGAAAACTGTTTACTGGGGAGAGGTAGATTAGAGCTTTCGTATGAGATGTGTCACATTGGAAACAAATAAGCACTAGCTCACGACATTTTTCCGATCACATGGTTTCTGAACAGCAATTTACACATTGCTCTTAAAAGAAACTGTTTTATGATGAATCCAGTATACACTGTAATCAGCATAGTTCCAAGAAGCTATTGTATAATGACACCTTCAACGTTTGTAGTCCTGTTACCCTTAGTTGCGTATAATATTACGGTATGTTGATAGTTTTTACTTTTGGACCGTCTCATTACAACTGAATGAAACACAATTTTCGTTTCGCCTTTATTCTTTGCAAGGCATCTTCAGTGGCCCGAATTAGGTATATGTTTTTGTTTACATTATTTAGTTTACATTTTTGGACGATGTATATAAAGGTTATAAACAGTTCTGCCCTCAAAATGTAAACTAATTATTATAAAAAATATGTACACATTCTCGGCCACTAAAGATGCCTTGTAAAGAATAAAAGCGAAACACGTATGACGCGAAGATTGTGTTTCATTCAGTTGTAACTAGAGAATCCGGAAGTGAAAATTATCAACATACCGCAACTGAATAACGAATTTTAATGAAATATCAACTAGATAAAAAATGGATATTTTAGGTAAATATGCCATGTTTACTAACTTTATATCAGAGCAAAGAAAAACATTAGTTATCTAATGAGTAGAATGGTAGTAAATGGATTTATTTCACTTTACCAAGTGTCAACACTGTATGATACTTTGCTGTAGCACATGATCTAAGGCCCCTCAACATCATCTTGTAATGGTCGTAATTGATAAAAATCACCCACAGTGATTGTTGGTAAATTCAGAGCCCAGTTTCACTCTAGCCTGGAAATGCTGCTGTCTCTTGCTTGTGATGTGCTAGTAGTAGAATTATAAAACTACCGTGGGCTACCTCAGACCATCACAAGGATAGGATGAAATCTACTTTGTTACGAGAGCATGAAAATAAAAGTATCTCGGTTGAAGGGCGAAGCCTATGGAAATCACAGTGGGAATTCATTTCGGTCAGTTAAGTCGCTAGTTTGTTTGTGCATCGTCTACAGATATGTATGTTTCAAATGGTACTCGTTATTGTATAAAATAAGCCTACATAGTATGTTACCGTAGGTGAACAGTGTCGTGTTTCACATCCTTGCTAGCATATTCTCCTAAAAGTAATTGCATCTCATTGTGTTTTCACAGAAGCAAAAAAAAAAAATGCTTAAAACATCTTGGAGAAGACAAATGCATAGACATAGACATCTTTACAATATTTTATGATATTCCAACTAAGAATGAGCAAGACCTGTTCCTTCAAGGGCTAATACACTCCTGGAAATTGAAATAAGAACACCGTGAATTCATTGTCCCAGGAAGGGGAAACTTTATTGACACATTCCTGGGGTCAGATACATCACATGATCACACTGACAGAACCACAGGCACATAGACACAGGCAACAGAGCATGCACAATGTCGGCACTAGTACAGTGTATATCCACCTTTCGCAGCAATGCAGGCTGCTATTCTCCCATGGAGACGATCGTAGAGATGCTGGATGTAGTCCTGTGGAACGGCTTGCCATGCCATTTCCACCTGGCGCCTCAGTTGGACCAGCGTTCGTGCTGGACGTGCAGACCGCGTGAGACGACGCTTCATCCAGTCCCAAACATGCTCAATGGGGGACAGATCCGGCGATCTTGCTGGCCAGGGTAGTTGACTTACACCTTCTAGAGCACGTTGGGTGGCACGGGATACATGCGGACGTGCATTGTCCTGTTGGAACAGTAAGTTCCCTTGCCGGTCTAGGAATGGTAGAACGATGGGTTCGATGACGGTTTGGATGTACCGTGCACTATTCAGTGTCCCCTCGACGATCACCAGTGGTGTACGGCCAGTGTAGGAGATAGCTCCCCACACCATGATGCCGGGTGTTGGCCCAGTGTGCCTCGGTCGTATGCAGTCCTGATTGTGGCGCTCACCTGCACGGCGCCAAACACGCATACGACCATCATTGGCACCAAGGCAGAAGCGACTCTCATCGCTGAAGACGACACGTCTCCATTCGTCCCTCCATTCACGCCTGTCGCGACACCACTGGAGGCGGGCTGCACGATGTTGGGGCGTGAGCGGAAGACGGCCTAACGGTGTGCGGGACCGTAGCCCAGCTTCATGGAGACGGTTGCGAATGGTCCTCGCCGATACCCCAGGAGCAACAGTGTCCCTAATTTGCTGGGAAGTGGCGGTGCGGTCCCCTACGGCACTGCGTAGGATCCTACGGTCTTGGTGTGCATCTGTGCGTCGCTGCGGTCCGGTCCCAGGTCGACGGGCACGTGCACCTTCCGCCGACCACTTGCGACAACATCGATGTACTGTGGAGACCTCACGCCCCACGTGTTGAGCAATTCGGCGGTACGTCCACCCGGCCTCCCGCATGCCCACTATACGCCCTCGCTCAAAGTCCGTCAACTGCACATACGGTTCACGTCCACGCTGTCGCGGCATGCTACCAGTGTTAAAGACTGCGATGGAGCTCCGTATGCCACGGCAAACTGGCTGACACTGACGGCGGCGATGCACAAATGCTGCGCAGCTAGCGCCATTCGACGGCCAACACCGCGGTTCCTGGTGTGTCCGCTGTGCCGTGCGTGTGATCATTGCTTGTACAGCCCTCTCGCAGTGTCCGGAGCAAGTATGGTGGGTCTGACACACCGGTGTCAATGTGTTCTTTTTTCCATTTCCAGGAGTGTAGGTTGTACACAATCAAGCAGAGGCGTCCATGAAAAAATGAATAACCTGTGGTAGCACGTTCTTTTAGCTTCACTTGCCACATTTTAGTAGGCACATCTCGAGACGAGGTATGTATGAATGCTTTTTCTCGCAGTTTTTGACATCAGTGAAAAGCGAGTTCGAAGACTAATGCACCTGAAGCTTGGTGGCTTATCCCCAAAAGATAAGGGGTGTAGTGGACTTAGTCATAGTCTTCCCTCCTCTGTCAAGTCAGGGAGCACATCAGTCCTTTCCATCGCAGGAGTTACGCTACTGGTCTACAAAGGTATTTAACCTTAGTGCAGATTTAAATGTCGAAACGACGTCATAGTTGTTCTTGAAGAATCATCCTAATCCAAAATAAGGTACTATTTCTACTGGAATTATTTCAAGGTCCAAATGGCTCTGAGCACTATGGGACTTAACTGCTGAGGTCATCAGTCCCCTATAACTTAGAACTACTTAAACCTAGCTAACCTAAGGACATCACACACATCCGTGCATTATGCAGGATTCGAACCTGCGCGGTTCCACACAGTAGCTCCTAGAACCGCTCGGCCACCCCGGCCGGCTATTTCAAGGAGAATTTCAACTACCGAACTGGGAGGCCTCAGGTACACAGATGCTGTACACGTGAAGAATTGAAGCTTAAATCACCACATCTCAATGATACAGAAAAACACGCAGCTGCTGCAGAACTTATGATGCACCAGCGCCAAAGTAGAAAAGTTTACTCTTTTCTCTCCTAAGAAAAATCAAATGAAGCCAAACGAGAGACGCATCTGATTTTATGCCAAATATTAGCCTACAAAAAGTACCAGTAAAGGTCTGTTTTATCTCAGAAAGATCTCAGTCAGTGTCTTCTGCATTCTTCAGCTAGCTGTGGCGCTATGAGCTGCGCCGCCGGGAGCTGAAATGGCGCCCTACAGTGGGTGGGCTGGCTGATGGATGACTTGTGTCTACTGCACTACGCCCACTCGGGGGCACCTCGGCCAATTTCTGCAGAGGTCGCCATGGCTGCCTGCCGTCCTGGCCTGGACGTTGATGTTGTGCTTCTTTTCCCAGCGGCGTGACTGCCCAGCTGTAGCCTGCCTATTGCTATGAGCTGGCCGTGTCATCGAAGGCTGCTCTCATCACTCCAGGGCCAGCGTTTGATCCTGCCTGCTGACTGGAACAACAAAACTGCCTGACGGAACAAATAAGCGAGTGTCTCTTCTACTTCCGTGGTTTATTAGTGGACATTCTCCTGGCGCAGAGAATCCACGGCCGGCATATCAAGTCGTACCATTACCACAATCTTTGGTAGAGAACCTAACTACACCAGCCACCCTGACGATCGCTACACAATGAAAATGAAAGTGAAATTGGCAGAAATCAGAGCCAGACGAACATATGGCTGATGGACCGAGGAAGTATTTTGCTCATTCCAAGACGTAACAAAAGGCCGAGGCGTAGATCTAATAGGTAAGTGAAATTACAATGAAATCGAGACCTTTAGCTGCATACAGGCGTTAACAAATATCAACAGTGACAGTTGAAAATGTGTGCCACCACCGAGACTCGAACCCGGGATCTCCTGTTTACATGGCAGACACTCTATCCGACTGAGCCATCGAGGATACAGAGACGCAGCTTAAGGTCTAGATTTCATTGTAATTTCATTCCTCGAGAGCTACTAGATCACCAATGTTTCAAAATGGTTCAAATGGCTCTGAGCACTATGGGACTTAACATCTGAGGTCATCAGTCCCCTAGAACTTAGAACTACTTAAACGTAACTAACCTAAGGACATCACCCACATCCATGCCCAAGGCAGGATTCGAACCTGCGACTGTAGCAGTCGCACGGTTCCGGACTGAAGCGCCTAGAACCGCTCGGCCACCGCGTCCGGCTCACCAATGGTATCTGTTCTTTCGGACATGTCTGAAAGTACAGACACCATCTTCATATTCATATAATAGGTCAATAGCTGACTTTGGAAATGCGTGTACCTGATAACCGAATTGCATTAAGAAATCTGAAGGTCTTAGCCAGGCAGTGGATTTCAAAAGGATGGTGCTGATGGCTTAGGAATAGAGCTTTATCCTTACCACAAAAATTATATTGGTTTCACAGTCAGAGGAAAAATGTAACATATTAAAGAAACAAAAACTTCGGAATTATGACAAAATTTTGGCTCAACGTAATTATCTAAAGAAAGTAGTTCATTATACCAAGGAGATCCTACAAACCACATCTTGCTGAAGACAACTGTCTTCCGGAAGTATAGTGATTATGTGATCGACACATTCATGTGATCAGTACTGTGTACGCAAAATAATAACTGATATGTGCCGAAAATTCATTACATGTAAACTGAGCACTCTTAGAAACTAATTCATTATTTTAATTATATATAAGTAATTGCATATTATTATCTAAATACCATCTTCGCTTCTCTGAGCAGATTTACGACATTTCCAATTTAATTTAGTCGATCTTTAGCACAATTAACTGCTTGTACTAGGAAATCGTAGTAGGAGAAGGTCACTCCAGGGCAGATGCTGGCTAGATATGGCACCGCTAATCACACCCCCGCGGGCACGTGTCGCTAATGGGGAATATCCACGTCTGAGGCAGCTGACGTGTCGTGTCACGGCGCCCACATTGTCACATTGCCATTAGCGCTGGCGTCTTCCCTGAAGCAACTAGACATCACACTAGCGCGCATGACGTTGCTTTCAATTCCATTTGCAGGTGAGTCATTATCGGTTTCGATTCACCGCTCCGGATTCCATTAACCGTACAAGTTCAAAGTAATGCGTCTTGGTATTTCGCAATATGAACTTAGAAAAAGGTACAGAAAATGCATGCGCAGATATAAGTCACAGCTTCCTGTTAATGTAAAAAACTTATTACGCATTCGGGAGTAGACAAGAAATGACGCCCAAGGAAAAAACGACGAAACGTTTCAAAGCGTTTAAGTTTCGCAAGAACCTAACCATCGAGAGCAGGGGAGAACAGCTCTTCCCCCTCCCACCTGGAAAAGAAATCTTATTTTTGCTAACCAAACTTTCGTCCCGCACCGCCATCCAACAGACTTATTAACTGAATGTCAATTTGATGATATCCATACCATGTAATGAATACTAACTAGTTCCAATAGTAGCCAAAGTCCTTTGTAGTGACATGTAAAAGTTATTTCACCGTTCGTCACTACTCTCCTCGCAATTAAAAATGCTGGCTGGCTCAGGGTTCTAAAATATTACAATAGCGTTGCATATTCCGTTTATTCTCGTATTACCATCCACTGTCAGAAACCACTGAAAATGTTAACAGAGAAAGAACATTATCTGTCTGAGAGCGAAATAATATATAGAGATTTCATGCAAACTACACCTTTTAGGTAATAGTGGTAGCATTTGCATGTTTGATGATAAACAGCTTTTCAATAGTTTGTAGTTCTACTTTGAAAGTTGTTGTGCATCGTTTCCCCTAGAGCTTCTCCTTCCATGAAACAAATATGAGTAGCCATTCATAGCTCAGACTCTTTGTATGTTATTCAAATGCTATAAAATAACGCTGTTCGTCTGGGATCATGTAATGGAAGGAAACTTATCGTGAAAGGAACGAAGTTTAGCTTGCCCACCCATTCATTAGGCATGGAGATCAACTTCTGGTTGTTCAAGGCTGGGAAACTAACCGGCAAAGCCGTTTTGACAGAAAGTATCCCAGCATTTGCTTTAACCGGTTTAGGGGAACCACAGGAAACCTGAATTAGAATTTGCAAACTGCATTAACACCTCGCTCGGTAAATACCTACCATATGGCGTCTTTGTTGTATTGCGCTGCAAACATCTCGGAGACACCAAACTCTGCTCGCAATGAAAATACAAGCACGACTGATACATAAGAGCATAATGTTCTGCTTTATGTTATCTTTCAATCACCCGGCTATATGAAAAGGGGATACATCATTCCTCTACAAGGAGCACAGTTCCCGTTCGATGTGTACATTTCGACTATTATTTACTGCGAATGGCCGAGCTTCACTTTCAGTGTCTTCTTTCTTCAGTCACGCTTATATTGGGTCACGAGTGTATATCGTTGGTACGTGCATAACCAGATTCTCTGATCATTGGCTTAAGCCCTTTCTACGCAAGTGGCTTTCTTATCTCGAACGACAGCTCATGTCGAGAGTGTTAACTGTAGTAACCCTGGCGTATTATTCCTGCACTGAGATTCGCTTGTCACGAGCGGTCGTTTGTGTTTCCACGTCGCCACCAAACATTACAGATGTTCTGACAGAATTGAACGTTGAATGAGAGGTAGTGAGGGAATGTCAGACTTACAGAAACTCAGAACGTAGTAACATCGTTAATGAACTATCAATGAGAGTAGCATTTATTAATGGCCAAAGCTAAATTCATAGCGGGTGTTCTTGAAAAGGTCCACACTGATGAGAACTGAAATAATGGTGAAAATGTTGTCCAATCATTTGCAAGCAACAGCATTCACTTGCCCAGGAAAATATATAACACAAACACATTAATTAATATTTAAAATGCAATACCTAGCGACTTTTCACTTTATCAACCGTGTCTCGTTTTCCTTCAGGATGCCAAACTTTCTCCAAAACTGTTGTCTTTCAACAGAGCTGATTTTTCTTTTTACTTTTGAAACAGTTTTCATTAAAGAACTTTTTAATCTACCGGGTGATCAAAGAGTGAGTATAAATTTGAAAACTGAATAAATCACGGAATAATGTAGATAGAGAGGTACAAACTGACACACATGCTTGGAATGACATGGGGTTTTATTAGAACCAAAAAAATACAAAAGTTAAACAAATGTCCGACAGATGGCGCTTCATCTGATCAGAATAGTAATAATTAGCATAACAGTGTAAGACAAAGCAAAGATGATGTTCTTTATACAAAATGCTCAATATGTCCACCATCATTCCTCAACAATAGTTGTAGTCGAGGAATAATGTTGTGAACAGCACTGTAAAGCATGTCCGGAGTTGTGGTGAGGCATTGGCGTCGGATGTTGTCTTTCAGCATCCCTCGAGATGTCAGTCGATCACGATACACTTGCGACTTCAGGTAACCCCAAAGCCAATAATCGCACGGACTGAGGTCTGGGGACCTGGGAGGCCAAGCATGACGGAAGTGGCGGCTGAGCACACGATCATCACCAAACGACGCGCCATCTGTCGGACATTTTGTGAACTTTTTTTTTTTTTCTAATAAAACCTCATGTCATTCCAAGCATGTGTGTCAAGTTTTATCTCTCTATCTACATTATTCCGTGGTTTATTAAGTTTTCAAATTTATACTGACTTTTCGATCACCCAGTATTTGTGTTCTTGCTTGTGCGCAGTGTAGACTTTTTCTTTGTCACGGTACTGTAAAACGTTGTAATTTTTTACTCTCAGTAAGTTGGTCTCTCTTGTGGAAGAGCTCTAGGAGAAAAAAATATCATGGCGTCACGTAATCTTCGCAATGTGTCAGGAAAATAAAGCAAGCAACAAGTAAATATTAAGCAGACAAAAGCACAGAATTCATTCGTATAATCCGAGTGAGCGAGACAACAGTTGGTGAACTTCCGATGTTAGGAGACGACGCCACTGTCCCTCCACCTACCCACCCCTGCACCCCTCCCCACCCTTTCTGTGCATGTGCAGTTTTCATCATACTCACGCTCTGAGATCGCTACACTCGACTCAATCGATTGATCGCTGACGTCTACCAGCCTAATCGGAACGTGATAGGCGGCTCATTTACACGCTGGCATGCCACGCGCACTCACCATGCGCAGTAGATTTAGACAAGAAAGTCGCTCCTGTAAAACAGGCTTTAGATTAATGGTCTTCCGCACAATTTGCAGTGGCTTAGCGCAACTGGGCAGGCAAGAGCTGTCTCCTGGAAATGGGAGCTCGTCCCGTCTCCTGGCCATGTGATTCCCGAATTTACGAGTCTACCGTAAAGCTGTGCCTATCGACCGCTGACGCTTTCGGCCTGCCCCTTCGCCCGGCTTTTCTAAATCGGGCCTTCCGTCGAACCGTCGAACAAAAGGGAAACTGCGCATAAAAAACAGACACAAAGCCTTCTCCCTCTGAATTTAAATCTCAGCCGTCCCGTAGAGACTGCACCTTTATTTGCGATACATGTGGAGTACCTGAGACCTGCTATATCTTCGAACATGCGAATTGTCAAGCATAATCTGTTACTCTCACAGATATTTTACATACCCATCATAACTATCTTCCTTGTACAAACACATCTTAGTTAAACTGGAGCCATCCTGCTCAAAGAAACATAGAATACACCTTTCTTCACTGCTCATGAGCATATGCGAATAACACGAGTAAAGCGATCCGCAAGCCTTTTGTAAAGCGGTGTATAGTTAAATGTGAAACGTCCCCTTTGAACAATTTTTACAAGAATGTGCTTAAACTGACACACAATATTTTTTTTGTGCAACGCAATCTGACTTTCAGAAATCCCTACACAAGAATGGCCCTGACTATCATTAACCTATACGTTTCACAAATCACTTACCTCACAAAAATCTTCGTCACTCGAACTACTGCAATACAGCGAGCGCCACTACTGCCAGCTAAATAAAAGATTCAAACTACGGAAGGCACTAGCTACTGATAGGCATAGTTAGCAAATGAAAGATTTTAATAGAGAACAAACAATGTATTTACCTTAATAGTCATAATATATATAGCAGTTCATGACATCCATTCTTACAAATATCAAAACTCCGCCATTTCTCTCCCCACATCCACCACTGCTGGCGGCTCACCTCCAACTGCGCAACGCTACGCGCTGTTCACATCCAGCTGCCCAACACTACAATAGCAGACAACAATGCAAACTAGCCACAGACCGCACACAGCACAGCCAGTGATTTTCATACAGAGCGCTACGTAACGTTGCCAATAAGAAAACATAAACAGCCTACTTACAAATGTACAATGCGAATCATAACAGAACTGTGCATTTTTCATTGGCACCATAACATGGGGGTAAGCTACGATATGTTCTATGACATCCACGATATTAACGCCGAGTTCAAACTAGAAAGGAGATGAATAGGCTTTTATTAGTTGTTCGTTGGTGTTCGTTGTATTATTTGCCAAGAGCACCACGTGTTCTCCAAAGGCAGTGATTAAGACTACCTTCAGATGGGGCTTGTGTGGATAACATGGAAGCATGGTGGTTTCTGTCGCAACATAATGCGAAAGAACATTTTTCATAGCACTTACGAACAGCATTTCGGGTTTTTTGAATGTTGAGTAGAACGTGCATCAAGGATCCCCTTCTATGTCACAGGCTGGAACGATCACATGACATACTGGACTGCACCTTTTTTAAGGTGAAGTACTGAATATCGTGTTTTGCGTATTAGAACTCGCACGCGAAGACCATGTGCTGTTTCAAGCCAATGCGTCGTTTTCTGTTCAATTTGTTTCAATATGAAGCCATTAAATGACACTTTTCTGGTGAATTATGCTACGTTACTTTAAAGTACAAAGGTATGGATGGGACATTACCTTGTCCAGACGTTTTACTCAACGAAAGTCTGTGTGCACCTCCACTGATTATGCCGAAATGAAATTTTCAGTCGAAAGTGGAAGGTTTAGAAGGAAACAAGTGTTAGATACAACTACAGATGGGTAAAGAGAGCGCAAGTGTCTCGAGACGCTAGAGAACGTCTCGTAAAGCATGACTCATGAGGATTTCGTGAATGTGATCACGCTTTTGACGCCACACTTACGTGGCACTCAGAATCTGAGGACGACAATAGACTTGGACTCTTGCGGAACTGCAGCAGTAGTGTCATCAATGGAGGTGTGGGCTTCTAGTCATAGAAGCGAAAAGGAAATAATGACCTTGAGAACATTTCACAGGTCTTCCAGAAAACAAAGAGCAGCTTCGTATTTGTTACCGGTACATTCCTATTGAAATCAGAAATACAGCACGAAGACAGCTATCAAACAGTGGCTCTTATTTGAAAATCGGTGGTTCAAGTTTTCAGTATGACCAATAACGACAATGTTGCCTGGGGTTACATTTTTTTCAGTTGTTTATTAATTATTTGCCATTTTGTCATCACACTTAAACACCTCTGAACTGATTTCACGTACTAGAGTGTAAAATGTATTCTCGCACCTAGAGAATAGTTTTGCTAACTTTAGGAAACGACTCCTGACAGAGATGATACGGACATATGCCCGGAAACTCCATCGAGTCCAGAGAGATTAAAGATCTTCGGAAGTGTAGGTTTCAACAACTGAATGCTTACAAGAGAACTCACCAGGCAAGTGGGAAAGTTGTGACTGCACTACTGCTTTAGCCCCACACCCAAGACGGCAATGAGCTGGAGCAACAACATGTAGCAGTTACATTACAAAAGAGTGGTTCAAATGGCTCTAAGCACTGTGGGACTTAACATCTGAGGTCATCAGTCCCCTAGACGTAGAACTACTTACATCTAACTAACCTGTCCGCAGCTCGTGGTCGTGCGGTAGCGTTCTCGCTTCCAGCGCCCGGGTTCCCGGGTTCGATTCCCGGCGGGGTCAGGGATTTTCTCTGCCTCGTGATGACTGGGTGTTGTGTGGTGTCCTTAGGTTAGTTAGGTTTAAGTAGTTCTAAGTTCTAGGGGACTGATGACCATAGATGTTAAGTCCCATAGTGCTCAGAGCCATTTGAACCAATCTAACCTAAGTACATCACACACATCCATGCCCGAGGCAGGATTCGAACCTGCGACCGAAGCAGCATCTACATCAACATCTACATCTACATCTACATGATTACTCTGCAATTCACATTTAAGTGCTTGGCAGAGGGTTCATCGAACCACCATCATACTATCTCTCTACCATTCCACTCCCGAACAGCGCGCGGGAAAAACGAACACCTAAACCTTTCTGTTCGAGCTCTGATTTATCTTATTTTTTTTTTTATGATCATTCCTACCTATGTAGGTTGGGCTCAACAAAATATTTTCGCATTCGGAAGAGAAAGTTGATGACTGAAATTTCGTAAATAGATCTCGCTGCGATGAAGAACGTCTTTGCTTTAATGACTTCCATCCCAACTCGCGTATCATATCTGCCACACTCTCTCCCCTATTACGTGACAATACAAAACGAGCTGCCCTTTCTTGCACCCTTTCGATGTCCTCCGTCAATCCCACCTGGTAAGGATCCCACACCGCGCAGCAATATTCTAACAGAGGACGAACGAGTGTACTGTAAGCTGTCTCTTTAGTGGACTTGTTGCATCTTCTAAGTGTCCTGCCAATGAAACGCAACCTTTGGCTCGCCTTCCCCACAATATTATCTATGTGGTCTTTCCAAGTGAAGTTGTTCGTAATTTTAACACCCAGGTACTTAGTTGAATTGACAGCCTTGAGAATTGTACTATTTATCGAGTAATCGAATTCCAACGGATTTCTTTTGGAACTCATGTGGATCACCTCACACTTTTCGTTATTTTGCGTCAACTGCCACCTGCCACACCATACAGAAATCTTTTCTAAATCGCTTTGCAACTGATACTGGTCCTCGGATGACCTTACTAGACGGTAAATTACAGCATCATCTGCGAACAACCTAAGAGAACTGCTCAGATTGTCACCCAGGTAGATCAGGAACAGCAGAGGTCCCAGGACCTTCCCTGGGGAACACCTGATATCACTTCAGTTTTACTCGATGATTTGCCGTCTACTACTACGAACTGCGACCTTCCTGACAGGAAATCACGATTCCAGTCGCACAACTGAGACGATACCCCATAGGCCCGCAGCTTGATTAGAAGTCGCTTGTGAGGAACGGTGTCAAAAGCTTTCCGGAAATCTAGAAATACGGAATCAACTTGAGATCCTCTGGTTTAAACTTTAGCTGAACTATAATAATTGATGTCACAAAATCAAATTTTCAGTTACAATGAAAGTAGGATCGGTGCATAGCAGGAATGGGATGCGCGGAACTGCAACGAGAATAAAAGTTAAAGTTGTATGCGCGGTCGATGATATTCCGTTATTGATCATCAGTTCAATATTCATCATGCTGCGAGAGGGCGGAGGTGCAGAGCAGCGTGAGGCAGCCACAGACAACAGGTCCTGCGGCCGGCGCAGTTAGCAGTACAAGGTGCGATAGATGTGCCGGCTTCCGCACACCCGTAACAACAGAGTTGCATCCAGAGGTGCTGGCCACAGCTACGAGAATCAGCAGCAGTACGTCGAGGAAGAAATGTGGTGTAAGTGTTGCGCTCATGTAAGAGTCTAAGACTTGTAATTGGAACATTAGTATTAATAAAATGTCTAGGGTACAGAAATTAACTAATAGTACAGCATCATCTGGCACTTTACCAAGTCAGTATGATGATCAGGATACACGATCTACACTAAAATTAATTTTGCAAGAACAGTTACGTAAAGCATTGAAAGAAAATAGGGAGGAATTAAGTAAGAAGAAATAGATACGAGATTAAAAGAAAATAATGCGGAGTTAAGTAATAAAATATGGAAAATAGATAAGGGCTTAGAAGAAATCAACGTAGGAATAGCTCAAATTATCGCTACGTTCGGTGCTTTCGAACAAAAGGATACAAATCTTGAAGCTAAAACTGAGGGATGTAGCAAGAAAATAGATTATGAAACAAAAGAATGGAGAAAAGAAAACGGTTGACCATGAAATCTAAAAAGTTAAATAAGGATTTGCAGAATCCAAATGGGATAACACAAACCACAGTTAATGACATTAGTAATGTAAGACAAGAGCAAATCAAAGTTACCACGAGTAATTTACGGACTATCAAATATGAACAGGAAATACTTAGTTGTAACATTTCACGTGTAGAATCCACTTGCAAATGCGACACAGGTGCGATTCAGAGTAAATTGAGAGAAATAGAGTAATAAGCACTTCCGAAGATGCAAAGAAAAATAGAAAATAATATTAAACAAAAAGTAGAAATTTGTTGTGAACAGGAAAGGAAGGTACGGTTCATGTAAGTGACGTAGCAAATTGCACTAATGCGTATAAATGCCATTATTTCTCTCATAATGGAACTGTACACCCGGTAACCTTCAATAGACTGTTTGAGGGCATCATTTTCCTTTCGTACTGTTAGTTCTTCCCCTTCTTTCATTTAGAACTATTGTCTGTCGTCCTTAACATTCTTCACTATCAAAGTTGATATGATAAAATTTCCTTACAACAAAGAAATAAGCTCTGACAAAAACAAAGTAACCCAGCAGAATAAACATCTGCATAGCACGGGTGAAAAACAGATATCTGACGAAGTAGGGCATGCCAGAATATATTAAATAGAGGATTACAGGTACATCAGCAAGTGAACGCAGTATATAGTTACAACAAGACACCAGTATCAGATTAATGCACATAACAGAAACATGTCATACAGTATGTAGTGGAGCAATTTTTAAATATTTATTACAGCTGTACAAAAACCTTAAGTGTGAAAATAATTTAAGAACAGGAAAGCAAGACGAGAGCTATTATATATAACACAGATGAAATAACGCATATAGCCGGCCGGAGTGGCCGTGCGCTTCTAGGCGCTGCAGTCTGGAACCGCGAGACCGCTACGGTCGCAGGTTCGAATCCTGCCTTGGGCATGGATGTGTGTGATGTCCTTAGGTTAGTTAGGTTTAACTAGTTCTAAGTTCTAGGGGACTAATGCCCTTAGAAGTTGAGTCCCATAGTGCTCAGAGCCATTTGAACCAAATAACGCATAAAAACAAAATGAATGTAGATCAGGAACAACGGTGGACATATAAAACTTCCAGAAATTATTTCTGTTTTACTCGATAACTTTTCGTGAGCTATGACGAACTGTGACCTATCTGACAGGAAATCACGAATCTAGTCGCACAACTTAGACGATACTCCGTAGCCAAGCAACTTAATTAGGCGTCGCTTGTGAGGAACGGTGCCAAAAGCCTTCTGGGAAACTAAAAATATGGGATCAATTTGTCGTCCCATGTCGACAGCAGTCGTTACTTCGTGTGAATAAAAAGCTAGTTGTGTTTCACAAGACCGATATTTTCTGAATCCGTGTTGGCTGTTTGTCGATAAATCGTTTTCTTCCAGATAATTCATAATCTTCAAGCACACTACAGCTCGTGATTAGTGACATGGGTTTATTATTACTTTTCTCTTTCTTGGGTATTGGTATGACTTGTGCAACTTTCTAGTCTTTGGGTCGACACAATTCCAGCCAAAGGGAGCATCACTGCTCGAAGATGGTCCTTACGGCGAGAACATCGAAGAGCTACGGAGGTAATCGCCTACAACTAGAGGGGCAGCTCCCGATCCGCCGCGGGGACCGTCAACCTCCGCACCTTGTCGTATATCAGTACCGCGTGTCAGTGCCATGCGTCGATCTATAACGCATCAGTGCACATACATAGGCATCTGCATCGATCGTTGTCTTGTGAATTTCTTTTAATTCAGGTGCTCTCATTTATTTTCTGTGTGATCATATCTCATAAAGCGAAATCTTGTAAAATTGTGTTTAACTTTATGAGACTATTCGTGTTGGAGTTTGTCATTTACACATATCTTCGATTATCTTTTCCCCATGGTCTTTGCCTTAGGCGATATGTTTCTTGAAAACTGATTAATTGTTCAAATGATATGATGTATTAAATGTCCACAATAAAATCGGAAATGTACGCTTCCCATATTGTTTCAGCACTTCGGTCGCGTTTCTTCACGAGTTGTCAAACAGTCTACGTGTCACTGATGATATTGTCTTGTATAGTTTCCACTCTTCTTTTTAATAGCGATGTTTGCACGTAGCTTGGTAGGGCTTAAAGTTAATAAGTACTTTCAAACACTCTGTAATGATGTGATGTAAATATTGTGATTTTGCAATGTGTCACATAAAGATTTATGTGAGAGCTCGAGCAATACACGACCTTTGTTAAATAAGTGGGTAGAGAAGCAAAGCAAGCGCTGTATCATGTGTGAGATACAGACGCGAGCGAGTGTGCCGGGACTTACCCCAGTTCACTGCTAGTAGCAAAAAAATGTTCAGATGTGTGTGAAATCTTATGGGACTTAACTGCTAAGGTCATACGTCCCTAAGCTTACACACTACTTAACCTAAATTATCCTAAGGACAAACACACACATCCATGCCCGAGGGAGGACTCGAACCCCCGCCAGGACCAGCCGCACAATCCATGACTGCAGCGCCCTAGGCCGCTCGGCTAATCACGCGCGTCTGCTAGTTGCGCCACGTCACCTTAACGCGTCTGCACGTAGTGCGCAAGTATTGCACCACAATTAAGAATGAAATTAAAAACCAAATTTATGTTTAAAACTATGTTAAAACATAGTTTAGTGTTGTATTGTTCCAATTACCAAGTCCTTATGTTCTAGACTTAATAGTTTACGTAAAAATGCCGTTTTAAGACAAAAATAAGTGGCACTAAATAGCGAAGCTAGAAAGCCAGAATTCGGTCAGAAGGTGCAGTTAGAGCTCATAAATTAGTGGTGCAGGTTTCCAAAATCGTATAACAAAAATTCACACGGGAATCCACCTTTTTTGGAAAAATCAGAGGTGCTAAATAATGGACTCAGAAGCATGAAAATTTGTTTTATGCTTCAGTTCACCCCAAAAATAATAACTGAAGGACCACGTTAACCCACTACTTATAGGTTTTGAGTAATTCAGTAAAAACCAATTTTGTAACTAAAATATACCAAATTGTTGTAGATTAAGTACCTGTGATTTTAATGATAGAGAATTTTGGTTAAAGTGGATGATAGAACATACCAAGTGATAGGGCTATACTAAATTTGAGAGTTGTAGTATTAATAACTGCTGATATAAGTTCTAGTAAAGATATGGTTTAGAGGTAACGATCTACCGTTAGTTCTACTAAAAAAATTCTAGAATGCAAACTTTTCATTCTAGCGAGCTGAAACATTTTCGGTGATTTCAAACAACATAACTGAATACAAATAAAAATTAAGAGGTTTCTGAAGTATATGGTAACTATATTATTAAAGTGCCCAAGAAAGCGGTCGTTCGGACGCTGCTGCAGTTTGCAGATAGCTACAGACAACAGATGTTCCCTCGGTCGTCCTCTCTGGCACCTATGTAAATACAACCCGAAAGACAGTAAAAAACTTCACTTCACATTCAGCAACTGTAAGATCCACGTCTGTTAAACGTCGGATCGCGCTCTGCCCCGGATGACGTCAGAGCCGAACTGTGACAAAGCGCGTATTTTGCGGTAAAAACGGATAGTGAACTCGCGAGGACTGTACACCGTCCAGGATCGTTTAAAATTCGCCAGAGTAACTGTTAGTGTGCCATCCGTGTGAATTACAATTCTGCGTAGCAAGTGGTGACTTTATTTGCAGTTTTATGGCGAACATTAACTTTGAACATTTCTTGCAAACTTTCAGTTGAGTATTTTTAGTCAGGGCGAAAGACAATCTAGTAGGAACGTACTGTAGAGGTCGCCTTTGAACTGCTAAATGTGCTGTTAAAATTGAAAGACTTGTTTTCAGTTGAACATAGTGAATTTCCTAGTGTTATATGTGAGAAATTTTACGTAATATAATTTTTAAATGAAACTATATACTTTTATTTCAATCATAGTCCAGATCCCGCAAAGAAATAGGAGAATAGAAACTTTTCTTTCAATAGGGTGGACCAGAATGTGGCCGTGTACACTGGAAACTAAGGTCAGTATGTTTCCATTCCCTTTCTGGCTGACCACTAACTTAGTTGGCAGGCTCGCGTGAGTAAGACGGCGTATACAACTTATACAAACCAATATAAAACAAAATTATTTCAACCCGCCGCCCCACATTAGTTGTATCATGAGCCAGTTAAGTGATAAATGCTCTAGACAGCCGACACTTGGCTAAGTGAGCGGCCGTGTGTGTCTTCACTGCAGTGAGCAATTGTTGCCTCACAGGGGTGAGTGTGCCTGGCAGTAGGAGTCTTTTGTTGTGCACATCTTGTGTCGATGAATGAATGTGGCTGCATTGGTGTTTTTGGTTGTGAATTAAAGCAAATTATTCACTAACTGCTGTATGGCTGAGAGTGATGACTTGACACACATGCCTATGGCATGATATTAATAAGGAGAACTAACCCGAACAGGCACAGTATGGCTTTCCCGTTCCCTTGTTAACCCTCTGGTAATTAATGGTAGGAGTGTGGGTGTACAAAAATATATTTGTGGCCTGCCATACTATGACCTGTCAGGGTATGGAAACCTCAGTTTAAATTTTCAACCAGGCCAGAAGGTGATGAAACGCATCCGGTTCAAGCCAATGTAACGTTTCGTTTATATCAAGCGCTTAAATTAATTCTGTGATGTCATAGGCAGATTTTCGTTTTGATGGCGTAATGTATCCGTAATATGGGACTTGATTCATATGTTGTTGTTGTGGTCTTCAGTCCTGAGACTGGTTTGATGCAGCTCTCCATGCTACTCTATCCTGTTCAAGTCTCTTCATCTCTGACTAACTACTGCAAACTACATCCTTCTAATCTGTTTAGTGTATTCATGCCTTGGTCTCCCTCTACGATTTTTGCCCTCTGCGCTTCCCTCCAATACTAAATTGATGATCCCTTGATGTCTCAGAACGTGTCCTACCAACCGATCCCTTCTTCTGGTCACGTTGTGCCACAAATTTCTCTTCTCCCCAATTCTATTCAATACCTCCTCACTAGTTATGTAATCTACCCATCTAATCTTCAGCATTCTTCTGTAGTACCACATTACGAAAGCTTCTATTCTCTTCTTGTCTTAACTATTTATCGTCCATGTTTCACTTCCATACATGGCTAGACCCCATAAAACTACTTTCAGAAAAGACCTCCTGACACTTAAATCTATACTCGATGTTAGCAAATTCCTCTTTTTCAGAAACGCTTTCCTTGCCATTGCCAGTATGTATTTTATATTCTCTCTACTTCGACCATCATCAGTTATTTTGCTCCTCAAATAGCAAACCTCATCTATTACTTTAAGTGTCTCATTTGCTAATCTTACTCCCTTAGCATCACTTGATTTAATTCGACTACCTTCTATTATCCTTGTTTTGCTTTCGTTGATGTTCATCATATATCCTCCTTCCGAGATACTGTCCATTCCATTCAACTGCTTTTCCACGTCCTTTACTGTCTCTGTCGCAATTGCAATGTTGTCAGAAAACCGCAAAGTTTTTTCTTGTTCTGCGTGGTTTTTAATTCATACTCTAAATTTTACTTTTGTTTCTTTTAATTCTTACTCAATATACAGATTGAATAACAGCGGAGATAAGCTGCAACCCTGTCTCACTCCCTTCTCAACCACTGGTTCCCTTTTGTGTTTCGAGCGGTTTTAGGCGCTTCAGTCTGGGACCGCGCGATCGCTACGGTCGCAGGTTCGAATCCTGCCTCGGGTATCAATGTGTGTGATGTCCTTAGGTCAGTTAGGTTTGTTCTAAGTTCTAGGGGACTGATGACCTCAGATGTTTATCCCCATAGTGCTCAGAGCCATTTCAACCATTTTTTAACCTTTTGTGTTGCCTTCGGGAGGACGACGGTTCAATCCCGCGTCCGGGCATCCTGATTTAGGTTTTTCGTGATTTCCCTAAATCGCTCCAGGCAAATTCTGGGATTATTCCCTTGAAAGGGACTTTCTTCCCATCCTTTCCTAATCCAATGAGACAGATGACCTCGCTGTTTGGTCTCTTCCCCCAAAACAACACAACCCCAACCTTTCGTGCCCCTCGACTCTTATAACTGCCATCTGGTACATATCGTAAATAGCCTTTTGATCCCTGTATTTGACCCCTGCCACCTTCAGAATTGGAAAGAGAGTATTCCATTCAACAACGTCAAAAGCTTTCTTTAAGTCTACAAATGCTAGAAACGTAGGTTTGCCTTTGCTTAAGCTATCTTCTAAGATGAGTCATAGGATCAGTATTGCCTCCCTTATTCCAACATTTCTACGGAATCCAAAATGATCTTCCCCGAGGTCGGCTTCTACCAGTTTTCCATTCCTCTGTAAAGAATTCGTGTTAGTATTTTGCAGCAGTGACTTGCTAACTGATATATCGGTAATTTTCACATCTGTCAACACTTGCTTTCTTTGGCATTGGAATTATTATACTCTTCTTAAGTCTTAGGGTATTTTGACTGTCTGATGCATCTTGCTCGCCAGGTGGTAGAGTTTTGTCAGGGCTGACTCTCCCAAGGCTATCAGTAGCTCTAATGGAATGTTGTCTACTCCCGGGGCCTTTTTTCGACTTACTTCTTTCAGTGCTCTGTCAAACTCTTCACGCTGTATCATATCTCCCACTTCATCTTCATCTACGTTTTTTACATTTCCATAATATTACCCTCAAGTACATTGCCCCTATATAGACCCTCTATATACTCCTTCCCCCTTTCTGCCTTCCCTTCTTTCCGTAGAACTGGTTTTCCATCTGAGCTCTTGATATTCATACAAATGGTTCTCTTTTCTCCAAAGGTCTCCTTAATTTTCCTGTAGGCAGTATCTATCTTACACCTAGTGAGATAAGCCTCTACATCCTTACATTTATCCTCTACCCATCCCTGCTTAGCCATTTTGCACTTCCTGTCGATCTCATGTTTGAGATGTTTGTATTCCTTTTTGACTGCTTCATTCACTGCATTTTTATATTTTCTCCTTTCTTCAATTAAATTCAGTACCTCTTCTTTTGTCCAAGGATGTTTGCTTACCCCCATCTTTTTACCTACTTGATTCTCTGCTGCTTTCACTATTTCATCTCTCAAAACTATCCATTCTTCTTCTACTGTATTTCTTTCCCCCTTTTGTCAATCGTTCCCTAGTGCTCTCTCTCAAATTCTCTACAATCTCTTGTTCTTTCAGTTTATCCAGGTCCCATCTCCTGAAATTCCCACCTTTTTGCTCCGATCCGTAGAACGCCAGGTTTCTTTCTCCTGATAACAACGTCCACCCGAGTCGTCCCCGCCCGGAGATCCGAATGGGGGACTATTTTACCTCTGCAATATTTTACCCAAGTGGACGCCACCACCCTTTAACTATACAGTTTTACCTCTGTAATATTTTACCCAAGAGGACGCCATCACCCTTTAACTATACAGTAAAGCTGCATGCCCTCGGGAAAATTACGGTTGTAGTTTCCCCTCACTTTCAGCCGTTCGCAGTACTGGCACAGCGAGGCCGTTTTGGTTAATGTTACAAGGCCAGATCAGTCAATCACCAGACTGTTGCCCCTGCAACTACTGGAAAGGCTGCTGCCCCTGTTCGGAAACCACACGTTTATGTGGCCTCTCAACAAATACCCCACCGTTGTGGTTGCACCTACGGTACGACTATCTATATCACTGAGGCATGCAAGCCTCCCCACCAATGGCGATGTCCATGGTTCATGTTGCAGGAATAATGATTGTAGAGGTCACCCATTCCTATTTTTGTAAAGTGTCTTCCTGTAGTGAGTCTCTATGTAGTTACTGGTCGTAGCAGCTAAGCTGTGGTCAAGGCAATTCCTTTTTTTAGGATCCTAAAATATTGCCTTTCAACAGACCCCCTAATTTTAGAGTTTCCATCTTATGTCAGATAATAAAGTGCAACGTCTTGAACGAATCATCAGAGAAGTAAACTAACTGAAACTATGGCTAATAGAGAGTTAATTGCATGTTCAATAAGAATTCTTTGTAAATACTGGGGAATAAGTTCGTTTATAGGCTACGTATACATAATTTTGTGTATGTATGGCTACATGGTGGCCAAATTTAATAAAGATAATGAATATACAACGAAAATTTCTGTTTGGCCAGTACTCGAACTAGGGTTTCCTGCCTACTACTAGCTGTCGCCTGAACGATTGGGCTATTTGAGTACGCCTGCAGGAGTGACTCAAATTTTCATTCACACTGATGTTTCCAACTATTATTTTCGAACACTACCGCCAGTCTTCTTCCAGGGGTATGTGGCAATAGCGACACGGGTGAACGGAGTCACTAGACGAGCGTGACTTGCCCTGCTTCAAGGTGTATGTATGGAATGCACTGGAACTAAGATGGAGATGTCAGTGAAGATGTAGTGACCTGGTATATCAGTGTTAAGGGTTCAGATAAGCTCAACTTGCAATGGAAATGAAAATGTAGTGACAAATTATGCCAGGCCGAAATTGGCTCACAGATATCCTGCTTACGAGTCCTCGTTGAGGTCAAATTTTCATTTTTTACTACGTATTGCCGGCCGGAGTGGCCGAGCGGTTCTAGGTGCTACAATGTGGAACCGCGCCACCGCTGCCTCGGTCATGGATGTGTGTGATATCCTTAGGTTAGTTAGGTTTAAGTAGTTCTAAGTTCTAGGGGACTGATGACCTCAGAAGGTAAGTCCCATAGTGCTCAGAGCCATTTAAACCACTACGTATTTATTACATATCAGTTGAGTATATCTGAACGGTTGCCATCGATATCATATCAAGTCATTGCAAACTTAAATCACTTCATCCCCTTACTATTGCACTGTTGATGTTAGTAGTGTAAGCATTTAAATTTATTGACAAATGTAAAATCTTTGTTTCCAATGCTAAACATGCTACTAGATAACAAAGAAAAATGCGCATAGAGAATAGAAGGAATTGTCCAGAAGAAACAATCTGTGATCATATTTAATACAGCTGTATCTTCCTGTCAGATATTTTACGTTGCTTGGCCAATGATCTACGATTTCCTTGGCTGCATACTGAACAACGTTCTACTCCTCTGAGCGGCGTAGCAGAGGTAACTGCCGTGTCTGGTTGCTGCTTTCCTACTACAAAATTCATTGGAGCTGACTGACGGAGGCCGCTGACGTGCCGGTTGCCTTGTAGCGATGTCTCATTCATGAAACCACGTGGAGTCCCCATCGACCACGACCTAGTTTCCAACTGCCGTACTACGAAGGTTAATCTTTCACAATGCGAGCCACTCGTGCTGGCGAAACGTCAGAGAAATCATTAAACGAACTTCGGACGAAGATCTCGAGGCGGAAGCCAACATGCAATTTGTTACTTCCGATATTTTTCTACATCATAATATTGCAAGTCTTGGAGGGACAGAAATCAGTAATGTAATGTACTGTGGTTATTTCAATTTAGCAATGTCATGTGGAATGACATTAAGGGGTAACTCTTCTATAAAAATAAAATCTTTTCTGCAACTAAGCAATCAGAATAATTTGTAAACAACTATTTAAAGAATGAGGCCCTTTATCTGCAACACCCCATGCATATTTTCTCTCGTGGAATTTCTTGCAGATAATCCACTAGAGTCCAAAACGACTAATGAAATCTATTATTACTGTACTAGGAGAAAAGAAATTCCTTCACATCTCTTCATTAAGTGACTTTAGCTAAGGTTGAATAATGTTCCTACCAAAGACTTTGATAACTTATTGACTTTAAATTCCTGACAGGTAGTAAAGCTGAATTTAAAAGTAAGTCGTTCATTCTGAGGAGCCCCTTACATCATAAAAGGATATCTATTCGAAAACTTGTATCTTGTTCGTTTATTTACTATAACATGTTACATATATACATTTGTTATAAGACCAGATATTATTTTCTGTTATGTAAACTCTCAAGATTTAGGCATATATAAATGCTACGCTAATATTCTGTAAATGAATAGTTCCATTTCATTGTTAAGGGGTGACAATTATTGAACTATATGAAAATAACGTAAATTAGTTAGAAACTACGGCATGCATACACTTTATTCAACATGTAAACGTCATTACAGATTCGGATTTAGCTTATGTCATGTTCTATATGCCTGCCATCATTGGCGATGATGTGGCGCAGAGGAATAGCGAAATTCTGCGTGACCCGCTGATGCGTCGGTACATCGATGCTGTCGATGACCTCCTGAATGGCTGTTTTCAGCTCAGAAATGGTTTTGAGGTTACTGCTGTACACCTTCTCTTTAATACAGCCCCACAAAAAGGAGTCGCATGTGTTAAGATCTCGAGAATATGGCGGCCAATCGAGGGCCATGCCAGTGGCCTCTGTATACCCCACAGCCAGAATGTGGTCCCAAAGTGCCCTGTAAGAGGTCCATGACTAAGAAATTTATTGCTAGCACACTTCAGCAGATGTAACTGCGATGGACTGCTCACGCGCTGCCTGCGATACGTAAACTACAATAGAATCAGTGTCGGCAGCAGTAGTAGTTGTAGCTTGCAGTCGGGCGGTTGGGTCAGGTCGTGAAGAACAATGGCGCTGCCTGATCGATGTAGTATAAGGTAAAAGCAAAAATTATTGTTCTTTATTGCCGTGCTCATTTGTTAATTGCTATAACTGATTTTTTGTACTATTGTTATATCAAAGTCCCTTGTAAATGTTCTCAAAAATCTTTCAATAATAACCTTTCTTATAAAGATGACTTCTGACAGCCATTCATCTGAATTTAAAGTTTTTACTAATTTCTCCTATCCATAGTCATGCCGATTATCGTAAAGAAAATCAGTTGTTTTTCATACATATCAAAATCTAGTGGCCAACATTGTACTGGCCTGTGCCAGAAAAATTTCTTATAGGAGAAGATATATACGCGTTATCCGACATCATTCAGGTAAGAATTTTCGGTTTATTCAAAATGATTTTTCGTGGCCATGACGCAGCACTGCTGACGTCCAGATTTACCAGTTTACATTCAAAGTCAGTTAATTATTGAAAGGTTATATATGAGTCATATTTTTAATGGGAGGTTAGTCACAGTTTTATTGGGAGGTTACGGAATTTATCTGTTGGGAGGTTACACCTGGTGACAGCCTGCCAAGATCTTTTTTTTTTTTTTGTGAATTTCTGAGAAGTAGTCAGTTATATATCTGCTCTTATTTACCTAATGTTAAATGTAGTTTGCATCTGGCGCTACGCATTTACTAATTTGTCACTCCTTCTTTCACAGATCATCGGCAATTTATTGCTCTTTGTTTTTATTGTATTTGTTCCATTTTTGCTTTATCTTTGTTCGATCTTGTGCCTGCCTTTGACTTGTGAAAATGCCGCGAAAAACTGCCAACAGTACATCGCGATGCGTAATGAGTAAAAAAGCCGAACTGACTGATAATACTGGCGACACTCACTGTCATAACGATACACCTTCAATTACAGATAATCAGTGCGTGCCGACCACCAGTAATAATTCTAATCTAAATGATGAGCAAACAAATTCAATTATTTCAATTATGTTCACAGTAAATTTAATGACAATTGATGATGCCGCACGTTCCGTTACAATGAACGCTGCCCAGTTTCACACACCTGATTTTCAAAATTTGCACAGTGAACAGATAAATGTTTCTAACGCAGATGAACAATGTACTCAAAATACATCAGATTTATTTGATTCCGATGTAGTGACCAACAGTGCACATCCAATTAGCAGATCATTTCATGAATCAGACAATGACCAAATGGTTACAAGAAACGTGACAAATGCAGATACACCATCACACAGCACAGAGATTAGAGTCGCTAATTTTGGCATGGATCAAGTTGTGGCATTATTGCTACAACTTTATGAAAAACACGACAACAATGACAAACAACTTAATGAAAAACAAGACAACTATTTTAAACAGTCGAATGAAAAACAAGACAACAGTTAGAAACAACTTAGTGAACAGATTACAACCATTTCCGTGCAATGTCATGATATCAAAGAACAGTTACGTGAGGAAATTAAGGTTTGTGCTAGGAATAGTAGTGAAGAAATTACATCTGTTGCACAAGAAATACGTAATACTCATACAGCCACAACAAAAGTACATAGAGATGAAATCAGTGCAGTCGCTAAACAATGTTCAGAAAATGCAACACAGTTATGCGACGAGTGTAAAGTAATGTCAGCAGAACTTTCACGCACTCTGGATGCGAAAGTCGACATGAAATTTGAACAACAGAACAGCCAAAGTGACGAACGTTTTAATCGTCACCTACAAAACAGTGAAACATGCTACCATAAATTCATACACGAACAGAAAAAAGCAAAGAAACAAGTTATGAAAACAACTGTTACACAGGGACAGGAAGACAAGTGTCACCAACACTGGTACAGTATCAGACGAAATCAGTACTATCGAACAGTTGAACACTGAATTGCATGGTGAAATCTCCGATCTAAAAACAAAAACAGACACTAATATTCAGACTTTGGAAAACAAATACACAGTAGACTTTCAGATAGTGACCAGCAGACTTGAACAACTGGAGTTAATACAGGATCCCGATGCCATTAAAGCAGACGTTAAGAAATTAAACAAAACCACACGTAAAATGCAACAACAAATTGATGCCTGTCACACTAAAAATGACGATCAGGTAAAAGCACTAACTGACAAATTTGATGAATTGGCCAGTCGTATTGACGTTATCGAAAATAACAGTGACACCAAACCAGACGATTTCAATAGTTCAATCAAACACCCGAATTCCACTATATACAGCAGACAATCAGTGAGATAGGTACGTCCAATAACACATTACGTAGAAAATTGTCATCTTTACAGCAAGACGTGACAGAAATGAAAAATGTTTCACTCTCTAACACATCACAGCATACGCCACATTCTGAACATTTGTCACACTCACACAGCCAGTATAACTTAGGTAATTTACAGAGACTACGTGACTTAGATTCCGAACAGACACAGACAAACAGATTCTAATACAATCCTGAACCTGCTCCGACATTCAGAGACGATAATTTTGACTACAGGCACTTTCTATCCGTTAGGAAATTTAAGGTATTTAAAAATGATAGAACACAGATTTATACCTTGGGTTGGATACAACAATGTAGTTTTGCTTTTCCACCAACTTGGCCCTTAACACACTAACTTGAATTTATTTGCATTTTTTTGGAAGGCGAATCGGCAACTCGTATGAGACCGATCGCGAAGAATTTCAGAATGCTTTTCCGTCAGCGTATTGGTCGAAGACGACACAGCGCGGAATCAAGGATTAGTTAATTAGCCTACCGAATTGTGAGAACTCAAATTTTTCCGCTGTCACACAATTTTTTGAACGCATGGTACAGCAAAACCAATATTTATGTGAGCCATACAGTGAGTCAGCACTAATCCAATTACGTATTTCAAAATTACCACGATCGTTAAGAGTGTCACTAACCAACAATGTAATGAGCAAGGTCAACCAAGCTTTAATGTTCCGCCTTACACATATAGCGTCCGCTCCGCTAAATACTGTAGTAACGCGCAGCAACAAGGAAATCCCTACGTACAGAAGACACATAATTTCAACTTCTATCGCAACGCACCGTATAGTAATGACTATCATGACAGACGTAAAGGTAATGAGCACAGTCTTCAGCGAACATGTAATAACAGCAGGTTTTGTCAGATTATCATGAATGACCCAGACAGTCGATATCATCCCCAACGTAATACGTCAGGACGAAGTAACAGTACAGTACAGATAACTGAAATGCCACAGCATCCTCCTGCAAATAACAGCACGTCAGAAATAATTTGGCTAGATATAGTACAAACTGCATCTTCCAGCAACGTAAGCAATACTTTTGATGCACAGAATCTTGTTCACGAAAATGTTATTACTTATGACGACATCCGAGACACACTTTTACATGAAAAACCAGTTATACAAAAAACCATTTCCTAACCTATTATTGAAGTAAAGTTTGGATCATCCACATTTTCAGCAGTAATCGATTCCGGATCACCAATGTCAATTATAAATGAAGAAACTTTCAACGAATGTAACAAAGAGAACACCTATCCTACGTTACCATTAGGCAAAACTAAAGTAAAAGGAGCAGAATCTGGTAAAGGAGTAGATTTAAAATTACAGCCACACTTATCATTTTGTATTGCAGGTCATACGTTCCACACAAATTTTTGGATTGTTCCCTTATTGACAACAGACGTTATTTTAGGTACGAATTTTTTGGTGCAACGTGACGCAATTATTGACTTTCGAAGTTCCTATGTAATGTTAAAGGATGAAAAACTACAACTGGCATTAGAATTTCAACACGCTTTATGAGCAGAAGAACAGGCAATTAATCGGACAGAGATCATTTCTACATCGCATAACACAGTCATTCCACATTGTTCACAGATACGTATGTACACAGACGAAGCCGACTATGACGTTATGCATATGATTTCTGAGAAAGTAAAACAGAGAAGTGCAAATAAAGATGACGAACGTACTCAACTACGTAATATTCTTTTACAGCAGGCTCCAGTTTTTCACAACGTCCCTGGTACTATGTCCAGTTTTATGTATGAATTTCAAGTTAAACAGCACGACACATTTAAAGCCAAACATTATCCCATTCCATATACTCACAGAGAACAAGTCAAGAAGGAATTGCAGTCTATGCTTGACCAAGGTATTATTGAACCGGTAATTAGTCCTACACAAACCCGCTCCATATTATTAAGAAAAAGGACGGCTCACTTCGCCTCGTACTTGGTTTGCGTCATGTCAACGACATTATTATTAATGAAACAGATCGCCCACAGACACTAGAAGAACTTCTACAGAAATTTCATGGTACTGCTATTTGTTCCAGATTAGATTTTAAATCGGGATTTTGGCAAGTTCAGCTCCATCCGAACAGCAGAAAGTACACAGCATTTCTCTGTTTTGGTGACTGCTATCAATTCTGCAAATTACCGTTTGGTCTAACAATTTCTTCAGCAGCATTTATTCGCGCTTTGAATACTATACTTCCGACAGAACTTAAAGACAGATTCACAACGTATGTAGACGACATCTTCATCGCAGAAGCTAACTGGTCTGGACACAATTTGATTCTTGAACAACTGTTGCAAAGTTTTCGTGCACAAGGACTCACAGTTAATCTTAGCAAATCGCACTTTGGCAAAACTTCCATAAAATTTCTTGGACATGTAATTTCAACAGAAGGCATTGTGGCTGACCCGGAAAAACTTCAAGCTTTACGTGACATTACTGTTCCAACGACCAAGAAACAACTACGCAGCTTTCTGGGATTAATTAACTTTTTCCGTAAATTTATTCATTACTGTGCTATAAACACCCCTAGTGCCAGTTGACGGGTAAAAACGCTATTTGGTCCTGGAATAGCCAAGCGCATTCTGAGTTTGTTAATCTGAAACAAGCCTTGCTGAACGCACCATTTTTATCACACCTAGATTCTACCATAAATTTTTCTATTGCCACCGACAGTTATAACAACGCTCTAGGCGTACACATTTTTCAGGAAATTGAAGAAGAAGGTACTACAGTAATTAAAAACATCGCCTTTGCAAGTCGTATTCTGTCACCTGCTGAACGCAATTATTCTGTCACAGGGCTTGAAACATGTGTTGTATGGCCATTTACCAGATTTAGGCATTTTTTTAAGGAAGACATACTACCGTTTATACAGATCATAGAGCTATACAGTTTTTACTTTCCGCTAAATTTACACGTGACAGGTTAAGCAGATGGAAGCTTTATTTACAAGAATTTAATTTTACAATTCTTCACATTCCCGGTAGACAAAATATTGTAGCAGACGCACTATCCCATCTCTCAGCAACAATCAGCAAGGCATCGCAACCGACTTCTGCCAAGCAAATTTTATCGTCATGTATATTGAACAAGTTGCATTTTAAAATTTCATTTCGTCGTCATTACGAGACACAGCACAAGATCAGAGCAAGGACAACGTATGGACAGAAATTAAACACCTTTGGCAAAATGGGAATAATGTTACCATTAGAAACAATTATCTACATCTTCATCTACATTTAAACTCCGCAAGCCACCCAACGGTGTGTGGCGGAGGACACTTTACGTGCCATTGTCATTACCTCCCTTTTCTGTTCCAGTCGCGTCTGGTTCGCGGGAAGAACGACTGTCTGAAAGCCTCCGTGCGCGCTCGAATCTCTCTAATTTTACATTCGTGATCTCCTCTGGAGGTATAAGTAGGGGGAAGCAATATATTCGATACCGCATCCAGAAACGCACCCTCTCGAAACCTGGCGTGCAAGCTACACCGCGATGCAGAGCGCCTCTCTTGCAGAGACTGCCACTTGAGTTTATTAAACATCTCCGTAACGCTATCACGGTTACCAAATAACCCTGTGACGAAACGCGCCGCTCATCTTTGGATCTTCTCTATCTCCTCCGTCAACCCGATCTGGTACGGATCCCACACTGATGACCAATAATCAAGTATAGGTCGAACGAGTGTTTTGTAAGCCACCTCCTTTGTTGATGGACTACATTTTCTAAGCACTCTCCCAATGAATCTCAACCTGGTACCCGCCTTACCAACAATTAATTTTATATGATCATTCCACTTCAAATCGTTCCGCACGCATACTCCCAGATATTTTACAGAAGTAACTGCTACCAGTGTTTGTTCCGCTATCATATAATCATACAATAAAGGATCCTTCTTTCTATGTATTCGCAATACATTACATTTGTCTATGTTAAGGGTCAGTTGCCACTCCCTGCACCAAGTGCCTATCCGCTGCAGATCTTCCTGCATTTCGCTACAATTTTCTAATGCTGCAACTTCTCTGTATACTACAGCATCGTCAGCGAAAAGCCGCATGGAACGTCCGACACTATCTACTAGGTCATTTATATATATTGTGAAAAGCAATGGTCCCATAACACTCCCCTGTGGCACGCCAGAGGTTACCTTAACGCCTGTAGACGTCTCTCCGCCGGCCGCGGTGGTCTCGCGGTTCTAGGCGCTACGTCCGGAACCGTGCGACTGCTACGGTCGCAGGTTGGAAGCCTGCCTCGGGCATGGATGTGTGTGATGTCCTTAGGTTAGTTAGGTTTAAGTAGTTCTAAGTTCTAGGGGACTGATAACCACAGCAGTTGAGTCCCATAGTGCTCAGAGCCATTTTTTTGACGTCTCTTCATTGATAACAACAGGATGTGTTCTGTTTGCTAAAAACTCTTCAATCCAGCCACACAGCTGGTCTGATATTCCGTAGGCTCTTACTTTGTTTATCAGGCGACAGTGCGGAACTGTGTCGAACGCCTTCCGGATGTCAAGGAAAATAGCATCTACCTGGGAGCCTGTATCTAATATTTTCTGGGTCTCATGAACAAATAAAGCGAGTTGGGTCTCACACGATCGCTGTTTCCGGAATCCATGTTGATTCCTACACAGTAGATTCTGGGTTTCCAAAAACGACATGATACGCGAGCAAAAAACATGTTCTAATATTCTACAACAGATCAACGTCAAGGATATAGGTCTATAGTTTTTCGCATCTGCTCGACGACCCTTCTTGAAGACTGGGACTACCTATGCTGTTTTCCAATCATTTGGAACCTTACTTTCCTCTAGAGACTTGAGGTATACGGCTGTTAGAAGGGGGGCACGTTCTTTCGCGTACTCTGTGTAGAATCGAATTGGTATCCCGTCAGGTGCAGTGGACTTTCCTCTGTTGAGTGATTTCAGTTGCTTTTCTATTCCTTGGATACTTATTTCGGTGTCAGCCATTTTTCGTTTGTGATCCTCGACTTGCGCCATAGGGTGGTGGGGTTTCGGGTTCCGCTGGATAGGCCAGGAGTCCACTACACGCAAAAAGCGGCTACACGGGTAGCAGGGGTTGTGTGGCGTGGGCTGGGCGGTTTTTTAGGTTAGATGGCCTTGGGCAAGTACAGAAAGGGCAACAGCCTCAACGGGTGCGGGGCAAAGTCAAGACATGCCGGGACCAAGCAGCAATCGGTATTGTAATTGTCAACTGTCGAAGCTGCGTTGGTAAAGTACCGGAACTTCAAGCGTTGATAGAAAGCACCGAAGCTGAAATCGTTATAGGTACAGAAAGCTGGCTGAAGCCAGAGATAAATTCAGCCGAAATTTTTACAAAGGCACAGACGGTGTTTAGAAAGGACAGAGTGCATGCAACCGGTGGTGGCGTGTTTGTCGCTGTTAGTAGTAGTTTATCCTGTAGTGAAGTAGAAGTGGATAGTTCCTGTGAATTATTATGGGTGGAGGTTACACTCAACAACCGAGCTAGGTTAATAATTGGCTCCTTTTACCGACCTCCCGAATCAGCAGCATTACTGGCAGAACAACCGAGAGAAAATTTGGAATACATTTCACATAAATTTTCTCAGCATGTTATAGTCTTAGGTGGAGATTTCAATTTACCAGATATAGACTGGGACACTCAGATGTTTAGGACGGGTGGTAGGGACAGAGCATCGAGTGACATTATACTGAGTGCACTATCCGAAAATTACCTCGAGCAATTAAACAGAGAACCGACTCGTGGAGATAACATCTTGGACCTACTGATAACAAACAGACCCGAACTTTTCGACTCTGTATGTGCAGAACAGGGAATCAGTGATCATAAGGCCGTTGCAGCATCCCTGAATATGGAAGTTAATAGGAATACAAAAAAAGAGAGGAAGGTTTATCTGTTTAGCAAGAGTAATAGAAGGTAGATTTCAGACTACCTAACAGATCAAAACGAAAATTTCTGTTCCGACACTGACAATGTTGAGTGTTTATGGAAAAAGTTCAAGGCAATCGCAAAATGCGTTTTAGACAGGTACGTGCCGAGTAAAACTATGAGGGACGGGAAAAACCCACCGTGGTACAACAACAAAGTTAGGAAACTACTGCGAAAGCAAAGAGAGCTTCACTCCAAGTTTAAACGCAGCCAAAACCTCTCAGACAAACAGAAGCTAAACGAAGACAAAGTTAGCGTAAGGAGGGCTATGCGTGAAGCGTTCAGTGAATTCGAAAGTAAAATTCTATGTACCGACTTGACAGAAAATCCTAGGAAGTTCTGGTCTTATGTTAAATCAGTAAGTGGCTCGAAACAGCATATCCAGACACTCCGGGATGATGATGGCGTTGAAACAGGATGACACGCGTAAAGCTGAAATATTAAACACCTTTTTCCAAAGCTGTTTCACAGAGGAAGACCGCACTCCAGTTCCTTCTCTAAATCTTCGCACAAACGAAAAAATGGCTGACATCGAAATAAGTGTCCAAGGAATAGAAAAGCAACTGGAATCACTCAACAGAGGAAAGTCCACTGCACCTGACGGGATACCAATTCGATTCTACACAGAGTACGCGAAAGAACTTGCCCCCCTTCTAACAGCCATGTACCGCAAGTCTCTAGAGGAACGGAGGGTTCCAAATGATTGGAAAACAGCACAGGTAGTCCCAGTCATCAAGAAGGGTCGTCGAGCAGATGCGCAAAACTATAGACCTATATCTCTGACGTCGATCTGTTGTAGAATTTTAGAACATGTTTTTTGCTCGCGTATCATCTCGTTTTTGGAAACCCAGAATCTGCTATGTAGGAATCAACATGGATTCCGGAAACAGCGATCGTGTGAGACCCAACTCGCTTTATTTGTTCATGAGACCCAGAAAATATTAGATACAGGCTCCCAGGTAGATGCTATTTTTCTTGACATCCGGAAGGCGTTCGATACAGTTCCGCACTGTCGCCTGATAAACAAAGTAAGAGCCTACGGAATATCAGACCAGCTGTGTGGCTGGATTGAAGAGATTTTAGCAAACAGAACACATCATGTTGTTATCAATGGAGAGACGTCTACAGGCGTTAAAGTAACCTCTGGCGTGCCACAGGGGAGTGTTATGGGACCATTGCTTTTCACAATATATATAAATGACCTAGTAGATAGTGTCGGAAGTTCCATGCGGCTTTTCGCGGATGATGCTGTAGTATACAGAGAAGTTGCAGCATTAGAAAATTGTAGCGAAATGCAGGAAGATCTGCAGCGGATAGGCATTTGGTGCAGGGAGTGGCAACTGACCCTTAACATAGACAAATGTAATGTATTGCGAATACATAGAAAGAAGGATCCTTTATTGTATGATTATATGATAGCGGAACAAACACTGGTAGCAGTTACTTCTGTAAAATATCTGGGAGTATGCGTGCGGAACGATTTGAAGTGGATGGTTGGTTGGTTGTTTGGGGAAGGAGACCAGACAGCGAGGTCATCGGTCTCATCGGATTAGGGAAGGACGGGGAAGGAAGTCGGCCGTGCCCTTTGAAAGGAACCATCCCGGCATTTGCCTGGAGCGATTTAGGGAAATCACGGAAAACCTAAATCAGGATGGCCGGACGCGGGATTGAACCGTCGTCCTCCCGAATGCGAGTCCAGTGTCTAACCACTGCGCCACCTCGCTCGGTATTTGAAGTGGAATGATCATATAAAATTAATTGTTGGTAAGGCGGGTGCCAGGTTGAGATTCACTGGGAGAGTGCTTAGAAAATGTAGTCCATCAACAAAGGAGGTGGCTTACAAAACACTCGTTCGACCTATACTTGAGTATTGCTCATCAGTGTGGGATCCGTACCAGATCGGGTTGACGGAGGAGATAGAGAAGATCCAAAGATGAGCGGCGCGTGTCGTCACAGGGTTATTTGGTAACCGTGATAGCGTTACGGAGATGTTTAATAAACTCAAGTGGCAGACTCTGCAAGAGAGGCGCTCTGCATCGCGGTGTAGCTTGCTCGCCAGGTTTCGAGAGGGTGCGTTTCTGGATGAAGTATCGAATATATTGCTTCCCCCTACTTATATCTCCCGAGGAGATCACGAATGTAAAATTAGAGAGATTCGAGCGCGCATGGAGGCTTTCAGACAGTCGTTCTTCCCGCGAACCAGACGCGACTGGAACAGAAAAGGGAGGTAATGACAGTGGCACGTAAAGTGCCCTCCGCCACACACCGTTGGGTGGCTTGCGGAGTATAAATGTAGATGTAGATGTAGATTTAGAGAAGGATACTGTACACAACAACATTCTGTTTCACCGCTCTCACCCTGACAGCAACAACTGGTTATTATGCGTTCCTGACGAGCTTCTTAACAAATTAATTTGGTATACTCATTTAAGTTACGCACGTTATGGAGCCAGAAAATGTTTTCTTATACTGAGACAGAACTGTTATTTTGCCAACATTGAGAGACGTATTCGACGAGTTTTAGCGTCATGTAAAATCTGCCAGAAAGCTAAATCAGACACGATTTCACATATTCCTCCGTTACATCCCATTGTACCCATTAAATTAAGACATATGGCCGCTGTAGACATTTTTGGACCGATTCCCAGATCTAACAGAGGTTTTTGTCCATCTTTGTCGCTGTTAAACTCACTTCGCAATTTGCCACCTTCACTCCGTTACGCAAAGCGAATGCTAAATCTATTTCGAATGCATTTGTAAAACATTTTCTGTTTCATGTAGGGCATGTACTGAAAGTAATTTCCGACAATGGACCCCAATTTCGATCGGCGATATGGACACGTATGTTACGAGCTACAAACATTCCTCCGATCTATATATCCAGGTACAACGCTTCTTCGAACCCTTCTGAACGATTGATGAAAGAAATTGGTAAACTATGTAGAACATACTGCCTTAAAATACATATTGATTGGGACACACACATACTCTCATTCCGGGATGTCATTAACTCCATACCAAATGAATGTACTATGCTATCTCTGACTGTAAAATGGAAAAATGTTGAACCACCCAACAAAATTAAAGAATTAGTATCTTTTCCTACATCTCGTCGATTACGCCACCATGAAATAATTGAATAATTGACATTGCGCTCAACAACATCAAACGTGCCGCAGAGCGCCGCAGAAGACAGCAAAAACAGGTTTGTACACGCCGTGCATTTCACATAGGACAGAAGATATTAGTACGCACACACTATTTATCCAACAGAGGAAAGAGTAGATGCAGTAAATCTGAGCTTCTATACGCTGGTCCATACAGAATTCGCAGCATTCCTCAGCCCAATGTAGTCGAAACTTTAAGAACCAGAAAAACCAAGGGCAATCACTATATTTAAGAACCTTCAACATCGCAGCGCGTCAGCAATCGTTGGTTAATACATTAAAAAACTAAAAACCCGCCTCGATTGCGAAAAAAGCACCTAGTGTTAACTCAGGTTTCGGCGTAGATAACTACACCATCTTCAGAACAACAATAAAACCCACAAGTGCCTAAGAAGACCTTCGTCAATGATTAAAAGAACACCATAGCTATACATTTATAAACGAAAAAGAAAAGGATACACAAACAGTACATATGTACAAAGTCAAAATCACTACTGAACTTAGTAGTGTAGCAGTTTATGGCGGGTCATGGCCCATCGAACATAGGCCGGTGTGAGGTGGAGCGTACACTATTAAGGTAAGTAGTGGTTTCGACTTTGTACATATGTACTGTTTGTGTTTCCTTTTATTTTTCGTTTATGAATATATAGCTATGGTGTTCTTTTAATCATTGACAAAGACCTTCTTAGGCAGTTGTGGGTTTTATTGTTGTTCTGAAGAAGGTGTAGTTATCTACGCTGAAACCTGGGTTAACACTAGGTGCTTTTTCGCAATCGAGGCGGGTTTTTAGTTTTTGAATAAATCACTATATTTCCGATATTAAACCCTTTATTGAATGAACATACTTTATCATTTATCACACTGTAATGCCATTTCCAGATATTTGTATGACCACTTATTGATGATGATCATATTTTTTCTTGGCAAGTGCCCGGCACTTTTCTTGTCGTTATACCTCAGTCCTTGCACATTTTTCCAGATAAACTTACATATTATGTGACCACTTACGTATTTATGTCTATGTGACTACTTACTGATGATGATCATATTTTTTCTTGGCAAGTGCCCGGCAAGGTAAGGTTAGCAGGTCGCTTTACTTGTCATTTATATCAGACCGTGAACATTTTCTATTTTTTTATGTATATATGATGGTTTACCTATCTAAAGTAGAATTATCTTTGGGTGCGCTATGAAATCTTTAAGATATAACAAACACCAACTGACTTTGACATTTTACCTTATGATACCTCAATATCTTGACTAGTCTACATTTTTTTTGCTACTACATTATGATATTGTGTGTACATTTGTGCACTTGAAAATCGTTATGGTTTTTACCTAATACGTTTTCTGTCATGCTATGATGTATGCTTAGTCATATCACTAGAAACAAGTTTTCATTTAATGGGTACATAATTTAAATGCAAGATATTAATCCATATTCATCATTTTCAGAAAGTAGTACCGTGTAAAAGAAATAAATTAAACAACCACAGTGGTTTACTATGAAATGGAAATTTCACCATCGGAATGAACGAAAGAAAATGCAGTACCTTGTAATGAAGAGTAAATGGATCAGAATAACAAAGATTACCAAAATATAGTATATGCACCGTATGATTGCAACCTTGACTAATTACTTTTCTTTCATAGTATGACACAGTTGCGGCAGACCGTCGAACAGAACTATATATCTTAATTTTAGTGATGAAGTATGTTAGAAGTAAGAAACTTAGTAAAATATGAAATGATGACGCTGATGAATGATGCTGATAAATAAGATAATGAATAATGAACTATTGCTGATAAATAAGATAATGAATAATGAACTATTTTTGCAGAGAACAATAAATGATGGTGTCAAGTTATATGAAGAAAATTGTAATGAATAATGAAGTTTTTTTTTTTTTTTTTTTTGGCAGATGAGGATAGTGATGAAATTTATGTAGTTATTTAAGTATTTGTTGTAGTTCTATTTGACAGTATGTCGTATATCGCTCAGTATAATGATTGAATGTTTTGGAAAGGGACAGCTAGAGTACATGCATGTTAAGCACATGTGTCATTACCTGTCAATTAGAAGTTTACCACTTTTCAGCATAATATACATTTCTTCTTTCAGCTCAATAATCAACTTTGTATTTTTTCCAGGACAAGCTTTTCGTGATATTAAAATTATTTCTGAAATAAGTCATTATGTTATATGCTACAAGCAGTTAGTTATTAAACCTGTTCTAGTGCTTGCATTTTTTTACCCAGTTGTCTCTATCATTCATGAATGTGAGCACATATACCCTACTTATTTGATAACCTTGCTACAGCTGGCTCAAGACGAATGACGTTAGATGATGAGGAGATGTCGTGTGGCTAGGGCCTCCTGTTGGGCAGACTGTTAGCTGGGTGCAGGTCTTTCGAGTTGACGCCACTTCGGCGACCTGCGCGTCTAACAAATGTCGTTAATAATCCTTATTTACAGCAATAAGTCAAAAGCAAATATTTTCATGCCCCAGCAATTGACTAATTGACTATTGATCCCAACGCAATGCATTGCTAGCACAAAAAATATTATTACTAGTCCCAACTAGAGCAAGATGTATGAAACAGGCGAAATACCCTCAGACTTCAAGAAGAATATAATAATTCCTATCCCAAAGAAAGCAGGTGTTGACAGATGTGAAAATTACCGAACCATCAGTTTAATAAGTCACAGCTGCAAAATACTAACACGAATTCTTTACAGACGAATGGAAAAACTAATAGAAGCCAACCTCGGGGAAGATCAGTTTGGATTCCGTAGAAACACTGGAACACGTGAGGCAATACTGACCTTATGACTTATCTTAGAAGAAAGATTAAGGAAAGGCAAACCTACGTTTCTAGCATTTGTAGACTTAGAGAAAGCTTTTGACAATGTTGACTGGAATACTCTCTTTCAAATTCTAAAGGTGGAAGGGGTAAAACACAGGGAGCGAAAGGCTATTTACAATTTGTACATAAACCAGACGGCAGTTATAAGAGTCGAGGGACATGAAAGGGAAGCAGCGGTTGGGAAGGGAGTAAGACAGGGTTGTAGCCTCTCCCCGATGTTATTCAATCTGTATATTGAGCAAGCAGTAAAGGAAACAAAAGAAAAATTCGGAGTAGGTATTAAAATCCATGGAGAAGAAATAAAAACTTTGAGGTTCGCCGATGACATTGTAATTCTGTCAGAGACAGCAAAGGACTTGGAAGAGCAGTTGAATGGAATGGACAGTGTCTTGAAAGGAGGATATAAGATGAACATCAACAAAAGCAAAACGAGGATAATGGAATGTAGTCGAATTAAGTCGGGTGATGCTGAGGGAATTAGATTAGGAAATGAGACACTTAAAGTAGTAAAGGAGTTTTGCTATTTGGGGAGCAAAATAACTGATGATGGTCGAAGTAGAGAGGATATAAAATGTAGACTGGCAATGGCAAGGAAAGCGTTTCTGAAGAAGAGAAATTTGTTAACATCGAGTATAGATAAGTGTCAGGAAGTCATTTCTGAAGTTATTTGTATGGAGTGTAGCCATGTATGGAAGTGAAACATGGACGATAAATAGTTTGGACAAGAAGAGAATAGAAGCTTTCGAAATGTGGTGCTACAGAAGAATGCTGAAGATTAGATTGGTAGATCACATAACTAATGAGGAAGTACTGAATAGGATTGGGGAGAAGAGAAGTTTGTGGCACAACTTGACCAGAAGACGGGATCGGTTGGTAGGACATGTTCTGAGGCATCAAGGGATCACCAATTTAGTATTGGAGGGCAGCGTGGAGGGTAAAAATCGTAGAGGGAGACCAAGAGATGAATACACTAAGCAGATTCAGAAGGATGTAGGTTGCAGTAGGTACTGGGAGATGAAGAAGCTTGCACAGGATAGAGTAGCATGGAGAGCTGCATCAAACCAGTCTCAGGACTGAAGACCACAACAGCAACTACAACAGTCCCAACTATTACCAGTATACAACTAAATATTGCTACCAGTTTAAGATATATTGCTAGTCCTAAATATAATGTAAATTTTTCTGATGTATTGATTCCATTATGTCTATGTGTTATTGGACTAAACACCTTGAGTACTAGGTTGTAACCGGCCAATGAGTGCCAATAATTATTGAAATGAGATGACTTCTGAATAATGGTTTATAAAATTACATAAATGCTTTGTAACCGGCCAATGAGTGCCAATAATTACTGCAATAAGATGACTTCTGAATAATGTTTTGTAATACTACATAAACGCTTTATAACTAGCCAACGACTGCCAGTAATTACTGCAATGAGATGACTTCTGAATAATGTTTTGTAATAATACATACGTTCCTTGTAACTGGCCAATGAGTGCCAATAATTATTCAAATCGGATGATACAGTAGTGTAGTTCTGAGTGATGACTAGCATAAGACTTAATGTATCGTCCACCTTCTGACCTAATTACCACCAATTACTGCGATATCCGAATGTCCTGTCCATCCTCATGTTCATGGAGCACTCTATTTGTTTTTTGCACTAATGCTACATTGCTGTAAGATTATGGATTCTACAAGAATGCGGTGTTAACATATCAAGCTGTCCACCACTCTGACAGACGGAGATGTCATTATGGTCCCACTGTTTGGTGTACCTACTGTACTACCAAAAGCACAACATGCAGTCTTAATACTACATTTCAGTGTCTTGGCTACACTGATAAATACTTCAGGGAAAAGAACTTCAGATTATCACACTTCGTGTTGTGCTTCTGTGAAAAGATATGGACTTTTGTGCAGCGATGTGCAACCCACTGTGCTACAACCATGATGCTATCCTTCCCATTCCTTTCATACTTCTTGTAAAATTGACAAAGACTGATATAATGTGTATGCACTTTATTTCATTTCTTAATATGTTCTGTACTTATATTATTTATCACTAATGTTATATATATATATATATATATATATATATATATATATATATATATATATATATATATATATATAGGGTGTAAACGGTATAAGGAGCCAAAATTATACAGATGGCACATCTCGCAATGCTTGACAAAAAAGTCTAGTAACATGTTTGCGTATTTCCTACGGTTGTCCCAGAAAAAAAAACAGTTCGTCTGAGGATAATGGTTTTGGAAAAGTAGATACTTGGCCGTGCACGTACATAAGCAATTGGTTCCTGTTATTGCCCTCTGCGCTTATTGACATCAGGAGCGTAAATCGTAAACACATAGGCAACTGCGGCTTGAGTGGCTGCGTCATCGTAATACACCGAGCGACGACAGTAGGCGAGTAACCTGTGCAGATGTTATTGCAACTCTGTTAACTGTTAGGATGGAAAGGAGATTTACTATAGCTGAACTATGAGATATGCATTTAATTTATGGCGAGGCAAAAGGTGTTGCGAGGGCAGCTGTACGAATTTATCGAGAACGCTTCCCACAACGACGACTTCCTGCACGAAAGACATTTGCTGCTGTGCACGGAAGGTTTGTGTCATTGTAATTCTCTACTTGTATGCGATTATTATGCATTTACATCTTAATAAAGTACAGGAGTTATCTGCACCTTTGTAAATTTTCGTCCGTATGCGAAACGTATCTTCTGTTCTGATACGCTTTCCGTTTTTGTTACATCATGACAGAATACAACTGACGAGTACATATTTAATTTCCTTAGATTGAGAGATACTGGCTCTTTACTGCCCCGCGCAGAAGGCAGAGGCCCACAACGCGCCGATCGTACGTGGGAAGCTGAGGAAAGAATTCTGGACCGCATCCAGGAGGATCCTTCTCAGAGTACTAGAAGCATCGCCCGCCACGTTGGTATACCGCACACTGTCGTTCATCGCACTTTGCAAGAGGAGCGTCTGCGGCCTTACCACATTCAACGCGTAGAATCATTGGAAAAACAAGATTTCCCTCCACGACGCGAATTCTCAGAGTGGTTTTTGTTACACAGTGCGCAGCATGATTTTGTCAACAAAATACTCGTCACAGATGAAGCGTGTTTCACTCGCGACGGAATAACTAATTTCCATAACTTGCACACGTGGAGTGCACACAATCTTCGCCACGTAGTGGCAACACATTTTCAGCGACGATTTTCCGTAAATGCGTGGGCGGGTATGCTCGATAATTACATTATTGGGCCTGCACGTTTGACTGGTAGCTACTACCGAACGTTTCTAGAGGAAACATTGTTACCAACGTTGTTAGAAGACATTCCGTTAGGCATACGTCATAACATGTGGTTCCTCCACGATGGTGCTCCACCCCAGTTTGGTCACAGAGTTACGCAGATTTGTGGATAGTCGATTTGCAGGACGATGGATCGGGCGTTCGGGTCCACGTCGATGGCCAGCACGCAGCCCTGATTTAAATCCACTGGATTTTTACTTTTGAGGCCATATGAAGGAACTTGTTTATGCTGAGCCAGTAAATAATGTGGACGAATTGACGCAGAAGATTTTAGATGCTACCAATACCACAAAGGCCAATCTGCATGTGTGTGATCGAGTGCGACGAAACTGGGTTCGCCGTAATGAAGCATGTGTAGAAGCGAATGGTGGTCATTTCGAACATTTATTGTAGTATTGGTGTAAGAGGAAACGAAGTAATGGGTTTTCTTTTCGTTACGATGTTGTTGTACAGAAGGAAAATAATGTGAATTTAGTATTCGTTACGGCATTGCCGTAAAAAGGTGAAACAGTTGATTGTAATTAATGTACAACTATCTACTTGGTGATCGATTGAATTTGTACTAATGGAAATACATTGTGCTTGATATTAGCTTGTCATTACTACTACGACCTTCGTGATCGACTTGTTGATAAACAGATTGGTTGTATTCAATTCACATAAAGCGAATTACACATTCTTGACAACCCAAAAACCGTTTACATACCTTTTTTCGGTACCACCTGATTATCACACCACGTCGTTGTACACGTCTAATGATTTTAATCCTCTGGTCGGCTCGTTGCCTTTCTCTGACCGCCCCGTCATTGTAGGCAATAATCTCGGTACGCCGTGTACTGTCGGTTCGTAAACAGAAATGCGTATACTATCTATCCTACGAACATTGGGTTTTAATAATACAAAAATAAAGTACATGATACAAGAAAATGTCATTAGACTTTTTTGTCAAGCACACCGAGATGTACCATCTGTATAATTTTGGCGCCTTATACCGTTCACACCCTATATATACGAGGGCAGTTCAATAAGTAATGCAACACATTTTATTACTCGGCCAATTTTGGTTGAAAAAACTGGAAATTTCTTGTGGAATATTTTCAAACATTCCCGCTTCGTCTCGTATAGTTTCATTGACTTCCGACAGGTGGCAGCGCTGTACGGAGCTGTTAAAATGGCGTCTGTAACGGATGTGCGTTGCAAACAACGGGCAGTGATCGAGTTTCTTTTGGCGGAAAACCAGGGCATCTCAGATATTCATAGGCGCTTGCAGAATGTCTACGGTGATCTGGCAGTGGACAAAAGCACGGTGAGTCGTTGGGAAAAGCGTGTGTCATCATCGCCGCAAGGTCAAGCAAGACTGTCTGATTTCCCGCGTGCGGGCCGGCCGTGCACAGCTGTGACTCCTGCAATGATGGAGCGTGCGAACACACTCGTTCGAGATGATCGACGGATCACCATCAAACAACTCAGTGCTCAACTTGACATCTCTGTTGGTAGTGCTGTCACAATTGTTCACCAGTTGGGATATTCAAAGGTTTGTTCCCGCTGGGTCCCTCGTTGTCTAACCGAACACCATAAAGAGCAAAGGAGAACCATCTGTGCGGAATTGCTTGCTCGTCATGTGGCTGAGGGTGACAATTTCTTGTCAAAGATTGTTACAGGTGATGAATCATGGGTTCATCACTTCGAACCTGAAGCAAAACGGCAATCAATGGAGTGGCGCCACACCCACTCCCCTACCAAGAAAAAGTTTAAAGCCATACCCTCAGCCGGTAAAGTCATGGTTACAGTCTTCTGGGACGCTGAAGGGGTTATTCTGTTCGATGTCCTTCCCCATGGTCAAACGATCAACTCTGAAGTGTATTGTGCTACTCTTCAGAAATTGAAGAAACGACTTCAGCGTGTTCGTAGGCACAAAAATCAGAACGAACTTCTCCTTCTTCATGACAACGCAAGACCTCACACAAGTCTTCGCACCCGAGAGGAGCTCACAAAACTTCAGTGGACTGTTCTTCCTCATGCACCCTACAGCCCCGATCTCGCACCGTCGGATTTCCATATGTTTGGCCCAATGAAGGACGCAATCCGTGGGACGCACTACGCGGATGATGAAGAAGTTATTGATGCAGTACGACGTTGGCTCCGACATCGACCAGTGGAATGGTACCGTGCAGGCATACAGGCCCTCATTTCAAGGTGGCGTAAGGCCGTAGCATTGAATGAAGATTACGTTGAAAAATAGTGTTGTGTAGCTAAAAGATTGGGGAATAACCTGGTGTATTTCAATGCCGAATAAAAAAAAACCTGTTTCAGAAAAAAATGTGTTGCATTACTTATTGAACTGCCCTCGTATATACTCTGCGACTGTAGACTTAGTAACCTATATAGGTTGTAGAAAAATTTGTTGCTCATGGCAAATCCAATTGACTCACCATCGCTGCCAAATTTTTACCCCCCAGTGGAGGGTTATGTAAGAGGTCCATGACTAAGTAATTTATTGCTAGCACACTCGAGTGTCAGTTAGACCGTCAGCGAGAGCGCATCGCTAGCTCCTGCTACTACTAAGGCGAGTACACCGTTTGCTTCTTACATATTTTACAAACAGCAGCGACTTATTTTTCAGTTATCTGTGTAATTACTAGTTTATTTTTGTAATTTCTTGCGTGTTCGAGTGCTTACTAGGTAGAACCTTTTATTTCAATAACAGTGTTTTTGTACTTATTTGCTGCGCTTAGCTTTTAAATAGTTTTTCTGGGAAAACCTAGCGTAGTTTTCGCGTCTCGTATTTCAGTGAGTGTTTCTTGATTATCAGAGTAGCTCATCAGAAGATTATCTTGGGAATTTGTCACCGTATAGAGTAGGGTAAACATAGTCATGTGTAGGGACTGTGGTTGTTGTGAGCGGACGCAAGGAGAATTGGCCACTCTTCGGGGACAGGTGGAGGCTTTGTCTGTTAGGCTCATCGAGCTCGAGGCGCAGGCGTCGGCTCGTAGTGGCGTTGGGGCAACTGTGGTGAGACCTATGCCTACTTCGGTGGCCTTGGAATCACATGGAACCCCTGATGTCGCTGCGTCTTCCGGCAGTGAGCATCTTACCGGTCAGCCATCACTCCAGGGTGAATGGCGGACAGTGGTGGGCTCGCGCGTGCCTGGCCGAAAGGCGAAGGTGGGATCTGGCCGCGTGGCGGCTGCCTTACCCCTTTCCAACAGGTACGGGGTGCTTCCTAGTGGTGATGACATCGTTTCCGAGCCACCACAGGATGCCTCGCCTGTTGGGCCAGTGGCCGATTCTCCGGCAAGGTCCCGACAGTCACAGAGGGCGGGCCTATTAGTTATAGGGAGCTCCAACGTTAGGCGGGTTATGGAGCCCCTCAGGAAAATAGCGGGTAGGTCGGGGAAGAATGCCAGTGTGCACTCGGTGTGCTTGCCGGGGGGTCTCGTCCGTAATGTGGAGGAGGCCCTTCCGGCAGCTATTGAACGCACTGGGTGTGACCGGCTGCAGATAGTAGCACATGTCGGAACGAATGACGCCTGCCGCTTGGGTTCTGAGGCCATCCTTGGTTCCTTCCGGCGGCTGGCTGATTTGGTGAAGACAACCAGCATCGCACGCGGAGTGCAAGCTGAGCTTAATATCTGCAGCATAGTGCCCAGAGTCGATCGCGGTCCTCTGGTTTGGAGCCGTGTGGAGGGTCTAAACCAGAGGCTCAGACGACTCTGCGACTATAATGGTTGCAAATTCATCGACCTCCGTTATTGGGTGGAGAACTGTAGGGCCCCCCTAGACAGGTCAGGCGTGCACTACACACCGGAAGCAGCTACTAGGGTAGCAGAGTACGTGTGGCGTGCACACGGGGGTTTTTTAGGTTAGAGGGACCCCCCCTTGGGCGAAACGATAAAATACCTGACGGCTTACCAGAGAGAACATTATCATCGTTGATAAAGAACGTCCGTCCTCAGAGACCAAAAACAGGAAAAGTTAACGTAATATTGGTAAACTGCAGGAGTATCCAGGGCAAGGTTCCTGAATTAGTATCTCTTATTGAAGGAAATAGTGCGCATATAGTATTAGGAACGGAAAGTTGGTTAAAACCGGAAGTGAACAGTAACGAAATCCTAGACACAGAATGGAATATATACCGCAAGGATAGGATAAACGCCAATGGTGGAGGAGTATTTATAGCAGTAAAGAATTCAATAATATCCAGTGAAGTTATTAGCGAATGCGAATGTGAAATAATCTGGGTTAAGTTAAGTATCAAAGGTGGGTCAGATATGATAGTCGGATGCTTCTATAGGCCACCTGCATCAGCAACCGTAGTAGTTGAGCGCCTCAGAGAGAACCTGCAGAACGTCGTGAAGAAGTTTCGTGATCATACTATTGTAATAGGGGGAGACTTCAATCTACCAGGTATAGAATGGGATAGTCATACAATCAGAACTGGAGCCAGGGACAGAGACTCTTGTGACATTATCCTGACTGCCTTGTCCGAGAATTACTTCGAGCAGATAGTTAGAGAACCAACTCGTGAAGCTAACGTTTTAGACCTCATAGCAACAAATAGACCGGAACTTTTCGACTCCGTGAATGTAGAAGAGGGTATCAGTGATCATAAGTCAGTGGTTGCATCAATGACTACAAGTGTAATAAGAAATGCCAAGAAAGGAAGGAAAATCTATTTGCTTAACAAGAGTGATAGGGCACAAATCGCAGAATATCTGAGTGACCACCATCAAACGTTCATTTCTGAGGAAGAGGATGTGGAACAAAAATGGAAAAAATTCAGAAACATCGTCCAGTACGCCTTAGATAAGTTCGTACCGACTAAGGTCCAAAGCGAGGGGAAAGATCCACCGTGGTATAACAATCATGTACGAAAGGTACTACGGAAACAAAGAAAGCTTCACCATAGGTTTAAGAGTAGTCGAATCATAGCTGATAAGGAAAAGCTGAACGAAGCGAAAAAGAGCGTAAAGAGAGCAATGAGAGAAGCATTCAACGAATTCGAACATAAAACATTGGCAAACAATCTAAACAAGAACCCTAAAAAGTTTTGGTCATATGTAAAATCGGTAAGCGGATCTAAATCCCCTATTCAGTCACTCGTTGACCACGATGGCACCGAAACAGAGGACGACCGAAGAAAGGCAGAAATACTGAATTCAGTGTTCCGAAACTGTTTCACTGCGGAAAATCGTAACACGGTCCCTGACTTCAGCCGTCGCACGGACGCCAAAATGGAAAATATTGAAATAAACGATATCGGAATTGAAAAACAACTGCTATCACTTAGTAGCGGAAAAGCATCCGGACCAGACGAGATACCCTTAAGATTCTACAGTGATTATGCTAAAGAACTTGCCCCCTTTCTATCAGCAATTTATCGTAGATCTCTGGAACAACGTAAAGTACCTAGCGACTGGAAGAGAGCACAGGTCGTTCCCATTTTCAAGAAGGGTCATAAATCAGATGCGAATAATTATACGCCTATTTCACTTACGTCAATCTGTTGTAGAATAATGGAACATGTTTTGTGTTCTCGTATTATGACGTTCTTAGATAATACAAATCTCCTTCATCATAACCAACATGGATTCCGCAAACAGAGATCATGTGAAACCCAGCTCGCCCTATTTGTCCAAGAAATTCACAGTGCCGTAGACACTGGCGAGCAGATTGATGCCGTATTCCTGGACTTCAGGAAGGCATTTGATACGGTTCCGCACTTACGTTTAGTGAAAAAAATACGAGCTTACGGAATATCGGACCAGGTTTGTGATTGGATTCAGGATTTCCTAGAAGAAAGAACACAACATGTCATTCTTAACGGTTCAAAATCTGCAGATGTAGAGGTAATTTCGGGAGTACCGCAAGGAAGCGTGATAGGACCTTTATTGTTTACAATATACATAAATGACTTAGTTGACAACATCGGTAGCTCCGTGAGGCTATTTGCAGATGACACGGTTGTCTACAAGAAAGTAGCAACATCAGAAGACTCGTACGTACTCCAGGAAGACCTGCAGAGGATTAATGAATGGTGCGACAGCTGGCAGCTTTCCCTAAACGTAGATAAATGTAATATAATGCGCATACATAGGGGCAGAAATCCATTCCAGTACGATTATGCCATAGGTGGTAAATCATTGGAAGCGGTAACGACCGTAAAATACTTAGGAGTTACTATCCGGAGCGATCTGAAGTGGAATGATCACATAAAACAAATAGTGGGAAAAGCAGGCGCCAGGTTGAGATTCATAGGAAGAATTCTAAGAAAATGTGACTCATCGACGAAAGAAGTAGCTTACAAAACGCTTGTTCGTCCGATTCTTGAGTATTGCTCATCAGTATGGGACCCTTACCAGGTTGGATTAATAGAAGAGATAGACATGATCCAGCGAAAAGCAGCGCGATTCGTCATGGGGACATTTAGTCAGCGCGAGAGCGTTACGGAGATGCTGAACAAGCTCCAGTGGCGGACACTTCAAGAAAGGCGTTACGCAATACGGAGAGGTTTATTATCGAAATTACGAGAGAGCACATTCCGGGAAGAGATGGGCAACATATTACTACCGCCCACATATATCTCGCGTAATGATCACAACGAAAAGATCCGAGAAATTAGAGCAAATACGGAGACTTACAAGCAGTCGTTCTTCCCACGCACAATTCGTGAATGGAACAGGGAAGGGGGGATCAGATAGTGGTACAATAAGTACCCTCCGCCACACACCGTAAGGTGGCTCGCGGAGTATAGATGTAGATGTAGATGTAGATATAACTTTGATGGATGGCTCACGTGCTGCCTGCGATATGTAAGCTACAATAGAATCGCAGACCAGAAACCAGTAGTAGTTGTAGCGGGAACTGCCGCATATTCGGCATAAAATCGAATCTTCAGTTTCATATAGTTATGAAGCGACTGTTACTGTCTTTTCATGTTCGTCCTATCCTAAATGCATGCAAGTGGACCATCGGGAAGACAGCGAGTCTTAGGATTTTTTAGTAGCTTGGTGTATAAGGCGTGCAAATATTCACGTAGAAAATGATAACACATGGGTACGAAAGTCTCTTCGGCTTTGCTGCCGGATCCTAAAATCAACTTGACTCGATATTTCGGTGATCCAATTGGTCACCATCTTCAGGAGAATGCTGCTTCGCTGATGATTCATGCTGAGAAATGACGCCAAGCTGCTTTTTTTTTCTTTATTGTCACTGTAATACCTTATACAAGGTAGGCCGGCAGGGGCAAAACTACGCCGCCCTTCGGCCACAGACATTACAATTACTACAGATCAAGACACAGAACAGCAAAAACAAAACGATGGATAAATACAGTAGTCACACAAAGTAAAACATAAGGAGCCCTTCACAGGCGTAGCGAAATAAAAAACGTTCAGAATCACTGGTACACGGACATAGATGACAGAGACGACACACGTGAACGGCGGAGCACAGACGGTGAAACACTAAGGCACTAACACGATGGCACACAAACATCCGATGGCGATGATCTCCGGTGCTCGAATGTTCACTGTTCGTGTACGAGTCCGACGCCAAGCTGCAAATCGACGTCCCATATAGGCCACCGTTCAGTACACTGCGCATGCGCCGCCCATCACGGTTGCTGCCCTCCAAGACTAGGAGGTGGCACCCCCTTCGTAGAACACTGGCGGCAACGATATATGGCACTCAGGGCCGCACCGAAGAACGTTCAATTTTGATGCGAGATAATACAGGATTCCACGTCCTGCTAAGAGGAAACCCATTGTCTCTGTTAATTAAATTATCCGCCAACCAAATTTCAATCGCCTCTTTATAGACACTGTTCCAAAAACCAGAAATGTTGGCAACTACCACAGTCTCGTCAAATTTCATACCGTGTCCCTCATTTAAGCAGTGTTCTGCTACTGCCGGCCGCGGTGGCCTAGCGGTTCTAGGCGCTCAGTCCGGAACCGCGCGACTGCTACGGTCGCAGGTTCGAATCCTGCCTCGGGCATAGATGTGTGTGATGTCCTTAGGTTAGTTAGGTTTCAGTAGTTCTAAGTTCTAGGGGACTGATGACCACAGATGTTAAGTCCCATAGTGCTCAGAGCCATTTTTTTTTTTTTTTTTTGTTCTGCTACTGCAGATTTTTCCAGGAGTTGTAGCCTCGTATGACGGCGATGTTCCACACACCTGTCAAGAACTGTGCGAATCGAAATGCAAATGTAAGCCTTCCCATACTGACACGAAATTTTGTATACACCGGGTTTCCTATGCCCCAAATCATCTTTCACAGAGCCGAGTAGTGTAATAATCTTAGAAGGTGGACGGAACACATTCTTAATGTTAGAATTCCTAAAAATTCGTCCAATCTTAAAGGATATGCCTCCAGCATAAGGAATAAAGGCCACCGATCTATGTTCTTCTTCATGCACCTCCAGTGATGGTCAAAACTCCATAGCCTGACGAATCTGCTTCTCGGAGTATCCATTTTCTTTAAAAAGAGTCGTCAAGTGCGCAAGCAAATTTGACGAGACTGTGTTTGTTGCCAACATTTCTGGTTTTTAGAACTGTGTCTATAAAGAGGCGATTGAAATTAGGTTGGCGGATAGTTTAATTATCAGAGAAAATGGGTTTCCTCTTAGCAGGACGTGGAATCCCGTACTATCCCACATCAAAATTGAACGTTCTTTGGTGCGGCCCTGAGTGCGATATATCGCTGCCGCCAGTGTTCTACTAAGGGCTGCGCCACTTCCATGTCTTGGAGGGCACCAACCGTGATGGGCGGCACATGAGCCGTGTAGTAAACGGTGGCCTATATAGGACGTCGATTTGCAGCCTGGCGTCAGTTCATAGCAGGACTTATCAGCGAAGCAGCATTCTCCTGAAGATAGTGACCAGTTGGATCGCCGAAATATCGAGTCAAATTGACTTTAGGATCCGGCGGTAAACCCGAAGAGACTTTCATGACTTATTACGCCGGGAAATCCTACGAAGTCTCAGCACGTGAGTACGTATGAAATATGAACGTCTATGTAAATGGAAAATTGTTGGAAATGTAAAATATAAAATCGGTAAAATTCGAGAACAGCCTTCTATAATAATGAAAAATTGATGTGAAGTTCGTCGAAATTGAGGTAAATGCTATGAAATATATTAAATCTCGAAAACCTAGTAAAATTGCCGGCCATTAGTGGCCGAGCGGTTCTGGCGCTACAGTCTGGAACCGCGCGACCGCTACGGTCGCAGGTTCGAATCCCGCCTCGGGCATGGATGTGTGTTGTCCTTAGGTTAGTTAGGTTTAAGTAGTTCTAAGTTCTAGGGGACTTATGACCTCAGCAATTGATTCCCATAGTGCTCAGAGCCATTTGAACCATTTGAGCCTAGTAAAATTACGGAAACTGACTGAGAATAGAAAAAATTAGACGAAAATACCACGAAATGAGTAGGGAGCGAAATCAATAAAATTTCGTGTTCTGGAGGAGGAGGAGAGTAGACTGATGCTACACATACACATTTAATAGCGGAGAGAGGAGGCATTCTACGTGAGGTCAAGGTGGAACGGCAATATTATCCCGCACATGAGCAGCACAGCGTAACATCTGTCAGTGAGTTCTGTATGCAAGAGGAAGGTTATCAGGGGCGGCAGTGAACTGCAGTTAGCCTCCTACATCACCTCAGGCTATTGACCGTTGCGTTTGTTCCCTCATAAGACGTCACTGCTTCTTCGTATGCATTTTCGGCTGTCGACAATCATTCTATAGGAGTGTTTTGAAAATATCATAATTTCCTAAGCCTAATCTGGATTGAACTTCGTAAACAATAAGCGCTGTACACCTCTGGAAACCTATCTAGTGTTTGTGTTACAAAGAATTGGTGTTTTGTTTGGCGTACAAGGTAGTGGTTTTATAACTTTACAGTTTGTCACAATAGATTATCGTAGAGAAACTTGCAGGGAGAATTTATGTCATGCGCTGGGAATATATTTCTTATATTGAAATACTGACACTGTTGCATTTCACACGACTAATAGATCGGAAACCGCACCGTTCTAGCATTATAGCGTGTTGAAGTGCAGAACTGCATACCCTTAGGAGTGCACGTGTTTATGTTCAATGATCATTACTCTCTTACCAATATCTTCTTCGTACTGACCCCAGACACTGCAACAATACTTCTGAATTCATAGCGCAGTTAATTTACGTTAAGTGGTTCAAAGTACGTCCGTCTGGAGCTCCATCATGCATAAACCACTTGCTTCTTCTTAACTGTCTGTTATATCATCCCAGCTCTCTCATATCTCCCATATATCGATAAGGGGTGGTGGCGTCCTCGACATGCTTGCATCAGGAGTGATCTTGTGCACTTGGATGCGTGCGTGAGTAAGACTGGTGTGGAACAGTCTTCATTGAACAATTACGGACTCGTTCTCTTCCTTCACGAGACGTGAAATGTAGCGCTACTTCTCGTCGGCTGCATGTTAAATCACGGACAGAATTGGTCAGAAACAATGCGGGGAGATCTTCCAATTTCCAACTTTATCCTAAGAAGGCGAGAATGGCCTGTGACTCACATCCACATAGGGAAAGATGGGCACTCGTAATAGTACATTATGCACAATGATCGAAGTACTAGAAGTTTGTAGATCGGAATATGACTCTATCTGGTATACTTTGGTATACATAAGTTCGAGAATTAACCATGAATGAATGTAGTGCGCTGGCATCTACCTACATACGCAATTTAGTATATGTTACTCACAAAGTAGTGGAGGGCTGGTTTAGCGATGATACAGAAATTGGAAAAATGCTGTTGTGTCATTTCTCAGCGTTCGGATTACCGAGAAATTGTTAAAATTGCTGAGATTGACCGCACTATCAAGTGTGGTGCTTATTACAGTATATCGATGGTGTCTTTTCCGTCGCATCTATCCACTGGTACGCTATTGATTACCACGTAATGATTGACTGGCATCACTTGTTTGGATTAAAAAGAGGATCTTGGTGGAAGCTACACTTTCTGGGGTTGGCCTGCACCGAAACATTGATCGTGTAAATGACTGCAATATGATGGTTCAATCGAAATGGAACACAGAGACATGTGCTACCACATTGTGGACAATGACTTTAATTGTAGCGGTCATCAGTCACAATTGCTTGGAAAAGTCCCACTATACCACAACTTCTCCAGTTTCCATATGTAGCGATGTCTTCCGCATATTTTTGACAATAACAAACACCGCCTCTGCCTTTTATTTCAATCATGCTGTATGTTGTGTGGGCAGCAGCAGTATAATTTACACCATGTGATGCCCAGTTTCCTGTGAGAGCCAATGGATCGAAACGTGTTAATGTACATTCAGCACCCGGCACGGACGTACGAAGTGGTAGTCATACATTTCTTGGACGTGTTACAGCAGAAAAAAGCAATGTTTCAAACAACAGCGTAGGGACTCTCTCTTGCGACTGATAGTCTGTGGGATATGACCCTTCTATAGTACAGGGGAAGAAATTTTATACTGGTCTTTGAAAGCGACTTCAATCAGTGGCAGCCTGCTCGAGTAGACCAGTACCTGTGTAAATAATAGGATGATCACGTATGCTGTATGTCGGCACACCCAGCGACGGTATTTGTTTTCGATATATCTGAAGAAAGAAATGTGGTAATATCTTGTCGAGCTCTGTATTGATTGACATCAGCGGGATTTTATAGTTAGTAGTCTTTCTCTGTCGGATGGTACAAAATAACGATGATAGAGAGAATATTTGGGTCACAGACATTGATACACCCTGAGAGACTCAGATCTCCTTCGGACTGCAGTACCTGTATACCGTTTGCAGACGTAGCGCAATGCAGTGGCAAAATCCTCGTCCTTCTTCCAATTCCTGTATGATGTGGAGTCTTCCTAATTTTCCTGATAAGAAACACCACTGTAACTGCTTGTACTGTTTTTTCTACTACCTCCTGTTGCAGGAGAAGCTTCGTTGGCACCAGTCTTACACATTATACACAGTTGATGGAGCTACAACATCATGTTCCCATTTCCAACGAGTGCTCAAAAAAGATGGTCTTGTCGCATTAACTCAGCTCGCACTGTTTCTCCACAGAATGCAGAAGGCCTTAAATATAGCGATCTCCGACTTCCGTTCGGTTTCGACTTAAATAGGAACAAAGCTACAGCAAGGAGGGCAGGGCAGAGGCTGATGAACAGGTACAGGACGCAGAGGAGCTGTCTAAAACTCCACGCTATAGTTTTACTGTAGCAGATAGGTTCGAAAAAGGTGACTCGTTTCGAGATATAAGAGTGGCACGAATATGATTCACTAATAGCTGTAATCATTAAAATGCAACTCAATAGGATCTAACGTAGGTATGTTGTTGAATGGAGAGACTTGATTCCAAGAGAGAGCGTAGCACTATCAGCGAGTCTTTTGTGTGCTTGTAGAACCAAAACCGATTTTTATGCAGGTTGGCAGTAACATACACACTGCGATCGTGTTTTTAATAGCGCGGTCCTTACGTGAAATGTATGTTGCAGGTGGCAGAATCTTTCTGTAATCAGCTCAAAATGTCCGTTCTCAATAGTGTTCCTCGAAAAGAACATCGTCTTCCCTCCAGAGATTCCCCTTTCAACTGCCTGGTGAGTGCAATCTGATGACTGAAATAAAATTACTCGCCATGCAAAGTCCTCCATGACCAGTTTAATTAATTAGCCTATTAATTTGATATTAATGACGTGCCGCCTGGCAGGTGGAAGAGATGGGGAGGATGAAATGGATGTGATTCGGGAATGAGTGTAGCAAACAGGCTTTTTTTTCGTTGCAGCGATATCTTTTAACCATATTTCAGTCTTCCAACTACACAGTGAGAGACGACTATCGAAATAAAATCAGATGTATTACTGAATTTATAAAGTGATATCTAATACAGACCTGATATTTAAAATTTCTCTGTGCTGTCACCTTAAGAGACTTCATATGTGGCGAGGCATTTGGCTCCTTTAAGAGAGAGTTCGAATGTGAGGAGGCGTCCTGTGACAGCGATAAATTTTAGCACTCCATCATGATCCAAAAGTGAATTTAATATTCTGGTCCTGTGTTGCATGACGTAACAGATAAGAAAAGATTTTTTCTACATGATGAGAAAATAACTAGAGGAAATGGAGGCTAATCCGTACTGTTATAAGCTTTTCACCAGTAACGATACTTCAGCGATGAGAAAAAGCGTGTATGCCCTGATTTCTTCCGTCTTCGAAAATGGCTTGTATAAAAGAGAGAAATTTACATTTCGCGTGAGATAATGGAGGTTTATGGTCAGCGACTTCGCTGTCTCAGATTGGGTTCAAATGGTTCAAATGGCTCTGAGCACTATGGGACTTAACTTCCAAGGTCATCAGTCCCCTAGAACTTAGAACTACTTAAACCTAACTAACCTAAGGACATCACACACATCCATGCCCGAGGCAGGATTCGAACCTGCGACCGTAGCGGTCACGCGATTCCAGACTGTAGTGCCTAGAACCGCAACGTCACCCCCGCCGGCTCAGATTGGGTAAAGTTGATTTTTTAAACTGGGGGTCTATGTCGGGGTGGAATTGGTTACAACTGCTATATACATCCAAGCTGCATCTGCTCGTTTCATACTGCACCACGGCTGGTTGCAAGGGTGGTCACGAAGCTTTGGCGACTGGAAGTTTGCGGCTTAGTTCAGCCAGTGACAGGCACACAGAACGCGCCGACGTGTCAGATCTTGCCCACGACTGCGGGCGCTGGCAAAGTGTCCAGCGTTCTGGGTGAGTGCGACAGAACGTACGTGAGGGTTGCGTGAGAGAAGATCCAAAATGATGGGTATTTCCACTGGACGTGTTGATAACATCCGAATTTCTACGACTCCAATCATCCCCAGATGACCTTCATGGCTGGGGTTGGTGCGCTCTGGCCTACATGTGCATCCACGACTGTGGCTACGATCGCAGGTGTAGTTTCCACCGACGTCTGAGCGATGTGGACCATGGGACATGAGTGCGTGGGATGTGCGAAGTTTCAGCAATCTCAGACATCTAGTGTTGGCAACTGCTTCTAAAGACTGGATCGTAGTTTAAGTATGTCGTGTTTATTGCTTCTCAATGCATCGCACTGTGAGACGTAGCTCCGTATACCGATTCCGCCTTGGAGGCGGTTAAGTGGGAGATGTGTCTCAGAGCTGGATAGTGACAGATGGTGACGCGAGACTGGACGCGCACGTAGTTTATGTATCAGCCGATAGAGGACAGTATTGGATAGGGGACTGTGATTTAGTTTCGATTGTGCCCACCAGAGTGCACTAAAGTAATAGAATGTTTTTCATAAACTGTTCTAGTATTTTCATAAAGTGTTATAATGCCTTTTTTGTGTATGTAAAATGTTATAAATGTGTTTTAGCAGTATGAATGATGTGTGAGTGTGGTTTAAGGTTAATATGAAGATAATTGTTTAACGAGTTATCTAGTGGGATTTAGTGTTGGAACATTTCGAAGAAGTATGGATGTGGACAAAGAGGATTTTTGTAGAATAGATTTGTAAAGTAAGTTTACGGTAAAGGGAAAGTTAATTCAGGTACAAGTAACAATAGTAAATAACTTTATGCATAAACAAAACTTCAGCATATTAGATAATTACGTCGGTACAAAATGTAGTCGTTAGGTTTACTATTTTGCGATTGGTTATTGATGAAAAGCGCGGACTGACGCGGGAGAATGTTGTTTTGCTATTGGCTGTTGAGTAAACTGACCAATGGTAAAGCAATATTCTTCGCGCCTTTCTCTGCTGGAAGAGAAGACTTAGTATTCTAGAGAGGGGTCGTAGCCTAGCCATGAAACAGTTCGGACGTGTGTAATAGTAGTTCCGATGGAAATGATTAGTTGCCGGATCTAGCAGTGTTTCATACATCAAAAGTGTTGTAAAGTGACGGCATAATTATTCCGATGGGTGTGTAGAAATTCCGGAATTTTTTAGTGAATTTTGTGACGAGAAAAGACATAAATTCCGCGTGGCGCATTGAGCAGGTCGGTGGCTAAAAACTGTGTCTGCATTAGGTATCGACAGACTTCATATTTGGCGAGCATTCTCAATCAAAAACAATCTGTATTTTTGTAGCTATTACGTTTTCGGGAAATGCAACTCCATAAACTTGCAAAAGTGAGTAAAAGGTATTGTGAGTGACTGTGTTAAGACTAGCACGGGCTTGGCAGTGACACTTGTTCACCTAAGTTTCAAAATATATTAGGCCTAATTAAGGACAACATTTCCAACCTTTCATTTCGTGTGAAAACGTTCTCCCGTAACGTAGATTAGTGACTTTAATTGCAGCCTGGTTCACGTCGAAGTACAGTAGGTTTCACTCGGCTTCCCTACTGATGATCTGCTGAGACAATGTTCACAGGTAGGTGTAGGTTCGTCGTAAAGGGACGGAAGGAACCGCGCCGCCGCAGTTGGACTCTGTCTTACAATGGTATTTGTGTTGTCTCTATCCTATCACACAGTAGGCCGTCCTCCTTCCGAAGGCAGTGGAGAGGCAATTTGGGAATTCTATAGTGCTATAAAAACCCAATTGCTGCGGGAAATTCCCGATTGACAACGATCTCTGACACCTAGCCATGACAGTTTATTACTACGGATTGGATTGTAATGTAAGTGCGTCATGTTTAGTGCTTGTCAGTACATCACAGTGGAGTCTGTCTTGTAGGGGTATTTCTGCTGTTGTTATTGTTAATATCCCATCACGTGATAGACCTTTTCCTCCCTCCTTCTTTGTCCTGGTGTAGTGAAGAAAACCAGTTTTACGAATTCTATAGTGGTTTAAAAAAGAAAACTCTATAACCATGAAGGTTATAAATCACCGCTTACTATCGTGAAATGAAATAATAATAGGTTTGGATTATTTAATGAACTTTCTCGTCAAGCACATAAGACTGTTGTTTACGCACGCAAACCACTGTGCAGTGTCGATCTTTTTTATCTTGATTAGTTTTAAACTGTGTGAAGCAAATTGCTTAAACGCTATACTAACGATTTAATTAATGTTTCCCATAGCACATCTTTTGAAGCAACATTAGAGGCATCTCACATATCTTCTGCAAAGCAAATTCCATCTCTCCCTTCCTCTCTCTCTCTTTCTCTCTCTCTCTCTCTCTCTCTCTCTCTCTATGCAGCGATCCTTTCTTAAGTGTATTCGAGGCAGCCTGCTACTAGTTTTGTGACATCATCAATTTGTGTGTGTGTGTGTGTGTGAAATAGCTACCGCATCTGCCTTACATTCCTTATATTACGATGCTGTGACCGGACATTAATTATTTATGAACTTCAGCAGTACTTCAGGATCGATTCCCAGTCAGGTACTTGCTTTAGAAGGAAGGTGTCTCTCACATGCGCTGGTATCCAGCATGTTGGTTCACGCATGCAGAAACAGGACTGAACATTTGAGATGGCAGCCGACAGCCGACAGTGGTGTGGCGAGCCTGGTGATGCTTTCAAGTCCCTCCGGTTCACCCTGACTCCGAGCATCCTGCGTGGGTGATGAGACAGAAGAAAGTTTTTCAGTTATTTTTAAGCGATCTGTGACAGTGCAGTTACGTGTTTCCTTACGTGATCGGAATGAAAAAAGCACCGCAGTTGTTTAAATATTCCAAACACCAACTTGTATACCATAAATTGTTCAAATGAAAAGTATACCACACATTGTCTAAATTGTTTAAACAATATTCCATACACTGCAATCGGTTTTCCTCCAAATTCCTTAAATAAATAAATAAACTTTATTCCATACACCGCCTCATATCCCATAAACTGCTTAAATAAGCAATATTCAACACATTTACTAAATTGTTTGAACAAATTTCCATGTACTGCAATCGATTTCCCATCAAGATTCTGTAAATAAATAAATAAAGTATATTTCATATATCGCCTTTTATCCCATAAATTGTTTAAATAAACCATATTCCACACAATGTCTAAATTGTTTAATCAGTATTCTATACACTGCAATCGATATGCTGCCAAATGGACACTGAACTAACTTTTCACGCCAATTTTCGGGGGGGCGGGTGGCAGGAAGGGGAGGGGGAGGGCTGGGGTGGGGTGTTTCCCAGAGGGAATGCGTTAATTAATTGATCTATTTAGTTAATTAGCCAATTAAATTGATATCAAAAGTGTGCTTGTATCAGAGACATGTGAGGGAGGAGGAGGGGTGGGAAGAGTGGTGGGGGTTACTTTCACAACCTTTTAACCGAACAATATTTGAAGGAATTGTTAATAAGAAGAGCAGATTTCCCCAGGGTGTCCATAATCCTCTTAGCAGAACAATAGCTTAGGGACCTGTCAATAAAGAGAGAATAATAGGCTTGTCCCTGAATGTATACGCGCCCCTGATGTAGGCAACCCACAATGTGCGCTGATGTCCTTTTTGCCCTACTACTGCTGTCTACCATGGTATGGTAAATGCATGGTGGTCCTCTCCTTGTCCTGTGAGCAGTACATCATATTACGTTGACATCCGCACGTCGGTGGCACCATTAGCACTGGGGCCAAGAGGATACAGTGCTCTTCTCAGATGAGTGCACATTCAGTCTGAGGAGTGATTCTTGAGTGATTCTTATATGGTGAGAGGTGGGAACATGTAATGCAATTAGGAAAATTGTGGAACATAATCGTTTCGATGATCGGCATAATGTTGCGTGTGTGTACTGACCTGCAAATCTTTGAACACGGTACACTCATCGGTTAACGTTATTGTGACACTGTATTCCTTTCCCATGTTCGTGTTTTCGTTAGTGCACTTGGCCCTGACTTCAAATTTGTAGGCGACCATGAGCGACCTCTCGAATAGCGTAGGTAGAGGAGCTCGTGGAGCCAGCGGATTTTCGCAGAGTGGACTGGCCTGCCCGTTCTCCCTACTGAAACCGCATCGAACAAGTGTGTGACGCGTTGGGGAAACGTACCACAGCACATCCACGTACACCAGCGACTGACCATCCAGCACCTTTTGTAATGCCCAGAGGAACACTACGAATCGCGGGTGACTTCAATGTTATTATTGTCTTGAATAAAAGTTTCGTTTCTGTTCGTCTCATTGCTTATGTCTTCCAGACACCTTCTGTGTTATACTACACCAGTTCTTACTATGCATCGTCCAAGCTTCATCGAGCTATTTCACTTTCGCCCTTAAGTTTTGTACACCAGAGAATAACGATGTATGGTTGTCGGTGAACTACAAGGAAAAATTTTCTGACTTACGCAAGTAATATTTAACGTTTATAACTGCCAAATTATTGCACCTTCTTTTTTTAATCTACACTACAGGCCATTAAAATTGCTACACCACGAAGATCACGTGCTACAGACGAGAAATTTAACCGACAGGAAGAAGATGTTGTGATATGCAAATGATTAGCTTTTCACAAGAGGTTGGCACCGGTGGCGACACCTACAATGTGCTGACACGAGGAAAGTTTCCAACCGATTTATCATACACAAACAGCAGTTGACAGGCGCTGCCTGGTGAAACGTTGCTGTGATGCGTCGTGTAAGGAGGAAAAATGCGCACCATCACGTTTCCGACTTTGGTAAAGGTCGGATTGTACCCCATCGCGATTGCGGTTTATCGTATCGCGACATTGCTGCTCGCGTCGGTCGAGATCAAATGACTGTTAGCAGAATATGGAATCGGTGGGTTCACGAGGGTAATAGGGAACGCCGTGCTGTATCCCAATGGCCCCGTATCACTAGCGGTCAAGATGACAGGCATCTTATCCGCATGGATGTAACGGATCGTGCAGCCACGTCTCGATCCCTGAGTCAACAGATGGGGACGTTTGCAAGACAACAACCATCTGCACGAACAGTTCGACGACGTTTGCAGTAGCATGGACTACAGCTCGGAGACCATGCCTGCGGTTACCCTTGACGCTGCATCACAGACAGGAGCGCCTGAGATGGTGTACTCAACGACGAACCTGGGTGCACGAATGGCAAAACGTCAGTTTTTTCGGATGAATCCAGGTTCTGTGTTTGGTGACATCGCGGTGAACGCACATTGGAAGCGTGTATTCGTCATTGCCATACAGGCGTATCACCCGGCGTGATGGTATGGGATGCCATTGGTTACACGTCTCGGTCACCTCTTGTTCTAATTGACGACACTTTGAACAGTGGACGTTACATTTGAGATGTGTTACGACCCGTGGCTCTACCCTTCATTCGATCCCTGCGAAACCCTACATTTCAGCAGGATAATGCACGACCGCATGTTGCAGGTCCTGTGCGGGCCTTTCTGGATGCAGAAAATGTTCGACTTCTGTCCTGGCCAGCCCATTGTCCAGATCTCTCACCAATTGAAAACGTCTGGTCAATGGTGGCCGAGCAACTGGCTCGTCACAATACGCCAGTCACTACTCTTGATGAACTGTGGTATCGTGTTGAAGCTGCATGGGTAGCTGTACCTGTACACGCCATCCAAGCTCTGTTTGACTCAATGCCCAGGCGTATCAAAGCCGTTATTACGGCCAGAGGTGGTTGTTCTGGGTACTGATTCTCAGGATCTATGCACCCAAATTGCGTGAAAATGTAATCACATGTCAGTTCTAGTATAACATATTTGTCCAATGAATACCCGTTTATCATCTGCATTTCTTCTTGGTGTAGCAGTTTTAATGGCCAGTAGTGTAAATAAAAATCTAAATATATACTTTTTCAGTGGTGTTAGAAAACGCTTTCGAGCATAACTTCAATAACATTACATGTGTGGAACTTGATCAAATAGTAACACACTAACAACGCCGCAAAGCAGTCTGTCCCACGGTCAGAAGGGAAGGTTCCCCAAAACATCTTTTCTGTTGTACGAAATGTAACCACTCACTTAACTCAGATACGATTCGTGTTTTTATTATTGTCACTGTCACATCAAGTAATACAACAGTTGTATTCTGCAAAAGATAAAAATATTCGTAGACACCATCCTGAAAACTATAACAGAGTTCGAAATTGATTGCCACGAAATTGATGACAGCACGAAATGTTGAAAGGATTAAATTCGTTGGAATATAATCTTCACAGAACACATCTTTGGCTAATCCCACTCGCACACTCAACCTTCCTCGAAGTGACATGTGAACTCTGAGTGTTAACTCTGCTAAAATGTTAGTTATACTTCCCTCTTAAGTTGTATTTTTTCGTTGAGGCGTTTCATTCTTCACGTTTACAGTTTCTTGAATTCTATTGCAATGTTTTCAAACACAGATCGTTATACCATTCGATATACAACTGCACTCGTTGTCAAAGGCAATATTCTCACCTTCAACGAAAAGCATATCCTGCTTTTCAGCTGTCGTATACATTGTGAATGCCTGAGTAACTTCATGAGCGAATTGTCTGTTCACTACAACAGTGGAGTACAGACTGAAGGCCTTCAAGTGCACATGTGAACACACTAGCCGTCACTGAGTTACGTGTTCGCTAATTTTTGGTATACTAGCTTGTTACTTTTTGATCAGCTTCCAGACCTGTTAGGTCGCCTAAGTCCTCTGTCCAGTGCCAAAGAAAAACAGATAGTTCCACTAAAAAACAAATGGTATCTCCACTCGGCAACTACAAACGCTACGAATTATTGGCGTAAGTCATAAAATTGGCCATATTGTCCGTTGTAACGTTGCGGAAGCCACATCTAGATATGTTTACCCGGTCTGTATGTGTTTAGGGTGAGCTGTCTTAGCTACCTCGCCCGGTATTAGCTCTGTGGTGAAGTAGCCGGAACAGTTGCTTAATTATTGCTAAGACTTAGGCATGAACTGTTGCGTCTAGCCGCTGCCTCAAATACACTGCCATGTAATCAAGAATATTACCGTGCATGGAAGACACACCTACAGAGGATTTCTAATTACACAGAAAGCTCAGTATGATTATACATCGCATTCCCAGTAGTATATTATCAGCAGCAAACCGACTCGGATTTCAGCTAAGTAATTCTCTCTAGTAAATGATTCACTGAATAATCATGTCACGTATTGTAGAATCGAGCACTCATACATTTGCGGTGTAAGCACTGAGTCATAGTATAACTTACCTGCCTGCAACTCTGTCCAAGTCCCCAGAAACATCTTCAACTGAGTAAAAGGCGGCCGCTGTGGACGAGCGGTTCTAGACGCTTCAGTCCAGAACCGCGCTGCTGCTACGGTCGCTGGTTCGAATCCTGCCTCGGGCGTGGATGTGTATGATGTTCTTAGGTTAGTTAGTTTTAAGTAGTTCCAAGTCTAGGGGACTGATGACCTCAGATGTTAAGTCCCATAGTGCTTAGAGCCATTTGAACCATTTGAATTTGAACTGACGAAAAGCATATAGCAAGCTCTGATACTGGAGGCTAATACTGCGAGTCTAATTTCATCTGTAGGCGAAATGTAACATAGTACATTTTATGCTACAGCCTACAACAAACTCCTGAGCTAAGGGCTCCGAAAAGTGTTTTTCCATTAAATTAAATGCTTATAATTGTCTTTAACATCACTGACATTTTGCTGTTAATGTATTGTGTCTTCAGTGATTCAGTAACTGGAGTAAATAGCACGAATTGACACTTGTAATTACACACTTACATGCCCTCATTTAAGTTTCTTAAATTATTTACAAGGGCACTTGCAATAACTCATTTAAAGGACTATGTCATTATATTAAAAATTTAAATAAACTTAAGAATTTTAATGAAGAATTAGTTAATTTTACCGTACTTATTTCATCTACGTTTACAGGGTTACTCTGCAATTCACAATTAGGTGTCAGGTAGAAGGTTCACCGAACTGTCTTCAAGCTGTTTTCTTCCCGTTCCATTCTCGAACTGCGCACGGGAAATATGAGCACTTCAGTCTTTCTGTGCGAGCTCTGATTTCTCTTATTTTATCATAATGATCATTTTCCCTATGTGGGTGGGGGCCAACAGAATATTTTCTCAATCGGGTGAGAAGTTGCTGATTGAAATTTTACGATAATATCCTGCCGCAATGAAAAACGCCTTTGTTTTAATGACAGCAATCCCAATTCACGTATCATGTCCGTGGCACTTTCTCCCCTGTTTCACGATAATATGAAACGAGCTGTCCTTATATGAACTTTTTCAATGTCCTCCACATCCGAGCACTACTCATTCCACTTGCATTTCCAGTCAGTGCCTTGTTTATCTCAGGCTTTCGGCAAATCGAATAAAATTTTGGCATCTAATCCTAAATTGTCTGTTAGCGTACTGTGGCCTGAAGAAGAGCTTTGATGAGCACATAGGAAATTTTCAGAGCTGTTATCTTTCCTCAGATGAAAGTCGATTGACTTCTCCTTAATAACGGAGTAGGCTATTCTGAAATTTGAAAAGTAACTACGTAACAGATATAACAAAAGCAACAACACATCAGAGACAAATAGAGTAGCTTAACTAAACAAACACTGTGCTTTTGCCTCGTTTCACGAATTTTATTAATGTTACTGCACAACCTAGGTTTCGGGCTATAAGCACATTTTAAAATACAAAATGGGCTTATAACCCAAAAATTAGGTTGTGCAGTAACAATAATAAAATTTGTCAAACAAGGCAAAAGAACAGCGTTTGTTTAGTTAATTTATATTGTTTCACCAAGAATCCATCAGCAAAACCACAAACGACTTCAGCACCTGCAACTTTTTACACCAGCCAACGAAAAATAATTTTGATTACTTTACCTTAGTTAACAGCATAACTGATGTTTTTTGAAACACATGAATCATCTTTCTCAGGTTATAAGCTCCTGTTGATTCAGTGCTGCGAATTAAATTTCGGTTTGCAAAACAGAATAATTCAGAGAAAAGAACAACATCACTAAATTAGTCAGTGATTCCACGATGAGGTATCAAAGAAACATACAGAAACTTCTAAAAACCATTAAAAGTTACCACCATAAAATTCAAGCAAATATATGACGCAAAAGAATCAAAAACGCCAAACCTACACGGTCTAAAAAAAAAAAGTGCAGAAACACAACTATCTGATAGATCCTTAACAACTAGCGAGACATTCATATACATTACAACAGAAAATACACACTTTCACAAACAATAGGAAACTACAAAATGCCAACGATCTGATAGAAAAGACAAAAGACATAAATATGTCACCTAAAGCAAATGTAGTATTTTTTCACATTATAGCCATGTTCACAAATGTGCTAGTAGGAGAAACAATCAGCATTATCAACAGACAACTGCTGAAACAAGGGAACACAACAAATGCACTTGTGGATGCAACTGAAGCCTTCTTTAAGATTACAACAGAACAACTTCACTTTCAACAAGGAGTCATTTTTTTCAAAAAGAAGGCCTACCAGAGGGTTCACACATCAGGGTTCTACTTGCAAACGTATTTCTGAACCACACTTAAAACAAAATATTCAGTGAAATAATACGTTGAAAACAATACAAGGTTATATACTGGTACCGCTATGTGGAAAACATTTCTTTGGAAGATGATACACACACAGATAAAACAACTACAAAGTGACAAACACCGTTCACCCTAAAATAAAATTCACCATTGTGACAGAAGTAGACATGAAACTTAATTTCCTAGACATCGCCATACACATAATTACCAAAAAACATAATTTTGGAATATTCAGGAAAGCCACAGTCACAAGTACAAGAATTCCAATAATCCACAGAAGACACACAAACTTTCAAGTTTCCGACACACGCTACACAGGGTTAATAGAAAACTGGACTAACTCAGCTACACACGGGAGTCAAACACAATGCGCCAGATAGCCAGAGAGAATGGGTACAACACACAAATAACTAAACAAACTGAACAACAAAATTAAAAAGCAAATTAGAAAAGAACAGACGATTAATCAATTACCAGCCAGAACAAAGTGCCAGGAACACTAACACAGGACAAATACATGTAACCAGAAACACCTTAAGCTGGCGGAACACGGACCGTGCCCTCGCAGGCTGAGCGTTCAGAGTGCCGAGTTTCTGACATCAAAATGTGGAAAACGCACGTTGAGGCGTCTTCCAAACATGCAGAGCAATATTTAGCACGTCAGATATTCTAAACGTTAGCTTGAACGTAGACCAGTGACATGACACCATTTCTCATCACTACAGAGTTTCGAGGCTCCATGTTGGCATTCAGTTGACACCCGTACATATATATGCCGTTTCTAAGCACCAGCAAGTTGAGGACCTCCCTAAAACCCGTTGTTAATTATAAGATTTGTTTGAAAAAATCACAGGAGTTAAAACAATTATTATAACTTGGGTATCATTAAAGTATGTCGTTCAAATGGCTCTGAGCACTATGGGACTTAACATCTATGGTCATCAGTCCCCTAGAACTTAGAACTACTTAAACCTAACTAACCTAAGGACACCACACACATCCATGCCCGAGGCAGGATTCGAACCTGCGACCGTAGCAGTCGCGCGGTTCCGGACTGAGCGCCTAGAACCGCGAGACCACCGCGGCCGGCCAAAGTATGCCGTTTCAAGGTAACAATCCATTGAGGCTCCATCAAAAATTCGTTGTTCTTGGTACACGTTGTTATGAATAAACGTCAGTTAACAACATATCTATGATTAAAACTTTCAGGAGATGGTAAGATGTAAAGTATGTTGGTGGTTCATTTATGGTCGGTGTTATTTGGACGTCGGTTTTCTTGTATGAGATGATATGCAAAAGTGGAGAGTCTGCTGTCCCTTTGGAGAGTCTGCTGTCCCTTTTTAAGTCTTTGAGATGATCAGAACATATAGTTTTTAAATGTGTGCATGTTTTGCCTATGTAGACAGAGTGGCATGAACTACAAGTGAACCGATAGAGTCCAGCTATGGAAAAATCGCCTTGTGGAGATGTTCTTAATGTTTAGATTTTTATGTACTGTGTTGTTGGTGTGGAATTATATTTGTAACCTTTGTTTCTTCAGAATGTTCCCGACCGTTGTGTTCTTTGTAAAGCCGTCGGCACTCAGAACGTGCTTTTGAACGTCAACGTTTCGCGTGCCGAGTTGAATGTGCTGCTGAACGCTCATAAATGATGCGACTTGTACACACGGTACGTGTTCCTCACCGCGATATACATGATAGCTGCGCCCTCCAGCAGCAACTATCGGATGTATATGGCTCGAAAATCACACAGTTTACGAAATGGACGGACGTAAAATTCCTACGTCACCTCTATTAAAACGGACTTTTCACCCCTTGTCCATACGCTAGTCATGTTTTTCTGCCTGTAGTATACATGAAGAAAAACTTCAGTAACTATAAACATATTATAAAGCGAAAAGAAAGTACCATCACCAGTCAGTAAGGACATTGGCTTATAAAAGTGCCATTACAAATAGTACGATACAAATTTACAATATCTCTTCACGTAAGATAAAAATTATTTCATCATTCTCACTACTTAGTAGAACCCTGAGGTCATTCCTACCTGATCACCGTTCATATTCAGTAGCAGAATCCTACAGCATGGGAAATACGAAACTTGGAACAAGAAAGAGCAAAATATCTTAGTGCAAGTAGTGCATGCTGTCATGAAAATGTTCCGGAAATGCATCGTTGCCACGGTAGATGGAGCTGACGAATGAAAGTCCTCTGACAACTGCCGTGTGTTACCTGTGTGTTGTAGGCTGCGTGATTAATACAGCGTACTGTAAGCAGCAGAATGGTCCGGTATTCATGTAGGAAACAAGCTGAGAGGGTGTTTGTGTACGGCCAAGCAGGTGGAAACGGTCGAGAGGCAGTAGCTGGTCCTCCAAACATGGTGCACGCAGTGTCCGCCGCCTACCTGTACGTTCGTTTGTCTGAAACAACCCACGATCACACAAACGCCCAAAACGGGTTTGAAATGATGTGTGATGTGGTTTGTGTCTGTGAGGTATTTGTTTTGTTACTGCCGTGGTGCCTCTCGACCGTTTCCATCTGCTTGGTTGCACCCAAACACCATCTCGGCTTGTTCCCGACACGAATACCGGACCATTCTGCTGCTTACAATACGCTGAGTGAATCACACAGCCTGCAATATACAGGGTGTTACAAAAAGGTACGACCAAACTTCCAGGAAACATTCCTCACACACAAAGAAAGAAAATATGTTATGTGGACATGTGTCCGGAAACGCTTACTTTCCATGTTAGAGCTCATTTTATTACTTCTCTTCAAATCACATTAATCATGGAATGGAAACAGCAACAGAACGTACCAGCGTGACTTCAAACACTTTGTTACAGGAAATGTTCAAAATGTGCTCCGTTAGCGAGGATACATGCATCCACCCTCCGTCGCATGGAATCCCTGATGCGCTGATGCAGCCCTGGAGAATGGCGTATTGTATCACAGCCGTCCACAATACGAGCACGAAGAGTCCCTACATTTGGTACCAGGGTTGCGTAGACAAGAGCTTTCAAATGCCCCCATAAATGAAAGTCAAGAGGGTTGAGGTCAGGAGAGCGTGGAGGCCATGGAATTGATCCGCCTCTACCAATCCATCAGTCACCGAATCCGTTGTTGAGAAGCGTACGAACACTTCGACTGAAATGTGCAGGAGCTCCATCGTGCATGAACAACATGTTGAGTCGTACTTGTAAAGGCACATGTTCTAGCACCAGCCGGCCGGTGAAGCCGTGCGGTTAAAGGCGCTTCAGTCTGGAACCGCGTGACCGCTACGGTCGCAGGTTCGAATCCTGCCTCGGGCATGGATGTGTATGATGTCCTTAGGTTAGTTAGGTTTAATTAGTTCTAAGTTCTAGGCGACTGATGACCTCAGAAGTTGAGTCGCATAGTGCTCAGAGCCATTTGAACAACATTGCACTGACTGCAAAACCACGTTCGTGATGAACACTAACCTGTTGATGCTACGTACTGATGTGCTTGATGCTAGTACAGAAGAGCAATGAGTCGCATGTCAAAACAAGCACCGAAGTCAACATTACCTTCCTTCAACTGGGCCAACTGGAGGTGAATCGAGGACGTACAGTACATACTGACGAAACTAAAATGAGCTCCAACATGGAAATTAAGCGTTTCCGGACACATGTCCACATAACATCTTTTCTTTATTTGTGTGTGAGGAATGTTTCCTGTAAGTTTGGCCGTACCTTTTTGTAACACCCTGTAGAAGGAAGACACGGCACGTGGTAAGAGAAACTTTCATTCGGCAGCTCCGTCTACTGTGGCAACGATGCATTTCCGGACACTTGTTCATAGGACCCTTTTTCCTCAATTTCCAGTTATAAATCCGTCCCTGCGGCTTGTAGGTTTTATTAATTTTCACCCTGTATTTACATAACATCGAATATTATGGAACAAAATTCTATTCTAAACAGAAGAAAATCGGTGAATAAGTGAGCGGCGACAAAAATGTAGCGACTGTCTACGATTATGGAGACGTAAATGTTAGTTCAAATACAGTTTTGCGTAAAATGCGTGGGGTGTAAAAAAACATGGGAGTGAAATATAAGAAAAGATGTGGAATATAGTGCACACAATACTAATTGAAAGAGAAATCCACCAAAGATGCACGACTGAAAGGAAAGTGTCACATACACAAACACTACTCACAGAATTAAAAAAGAAAAGGTAGATTTCCTCATGACTACTTTGCAGGTGATATGCTGTCCAAACGATAAAAAAGCTCGAAGAAAGCCAACTTGTAAAAATTTATTTTCGTAAGCAATGTAATTCCAGGTGAACAGTCGAAACAAGTTAAACAAGTTAAACAAAATTAATATGTTATAGTTTTTAGGCCTAAAACGGAAAAAAACATGAACTTTGTATGATTTTTACAGAAATAAATGGAAATCCGCAGAGGATGAAACACGCGTGTCGAATCATGTCTGCGTAGACATTGTGTTTGCATAAGACGAAAAGAAAATTAAAAAGCTTCTTTATTACACGTGAATTTTTATGCCCATTGAACGATATTGCCCTTCTGCCTTCGCGTTAAAGTATTTGCTACAGATTTTTTTTTTTTTTTTTTTTTTGCTGAATTGCTGGACGTTCGTCCCGGTTCAGAGACCGACGGTACTCTCCCATCATATCGGTATTTCCGCGGTCCTGATACCATAATTCAGTTGCTTTGATGTCTTGATGAGTAACACCAGCATTGAGGAGGGTCGCTGTACAAAATCGCATGAGATCAGTGGAAGGAATCACTGTTGAGTTTCAAAGTCCATCTAGCAAAATGGCTACATGTATGGAGTTAGAAGAATTGTATGAAACGGTCTAGCAGCTCTGTACAAGGTACACGTGTCTGTACTCAATGATAAGTGACGCTTTAGGTGGTTTAATTAGCGATGCCACTAGACTCTGGTGACAGGCAACGATTGATTTGCAGTAATGACGTACGCTATATCCTGTCACTGTCCGATGGAATGGTTCACGTTTAGCGAATGCGTCGAGAACGTTGCTTACCGGCAACAGTGAAGTACAGAGGAGGTTGGGTTATGGTATGCGGGTGTTTCTCATGGTTAGGTGTGATCCCCTTATTGGCCTTAAGGAAACGCTAAATGCGGAAGGATATCAACACATTTGCAGCCTTGTGTACTGTGTACAGTAGATGAACAGTTCGGAGACGACGATTGTTTTGTACCAGCATGACAATGCACCCCGTTTTAAAACAACTTCTGTGAGGCAATGATTTGCGGACTGTGACATTGTTGAAATGGACTTGTCTGCCCGGAGTCCCAAAGTAAACCCAATGAAACACGTATGGGGTGTGTTACGAGGTCGACTTTGCTCGATACCCCATCGTCCAACACTACTATCTTCTCTGAGGAAGAACTGGCTGCCATTCCTGTGTAGACATCCAGACATCTCACTGAAAATGTCCCCACCAGAGTCCAGGCTGTAATAAAGGTGAACAATGGACACAACATATTAATTTTCACTAATAGGTTTCCGAATTTTTTTATAAGGTAGTGTACATCATTAAAATGACTAAAAAGTATGTTTTTAAAATACTTAGTGTTAATTATAAACCAAAAATTGTGGGTTGTACAGCTTTATCACTTAGGACACAACATATTAAAAAACAATAGAGTTAGTAACTTTCACAGGAAAATTTTTTCCATCGTTGATTTGTAATACCGAACAATATCTACGATTTCACATTCACTTCTTTAGTCTCCCATGGGTTCGTTCATTCAATTCCTGTCACCGAGCGTGGAGGCTGTGTGGTTAGCACACTGGACTCGTATTCGAGAGAATGATGGTTCAAATCCGCATCTGGTCAACCAGACATAGGTTTTACATGTTTCCATAAATCGCTTAAAGTGAATCCCGGAACGTTTCCCTTGACAGGGCACGACCGATTTTCTTCCGCATCCTGTCCCACTCCGACCTGATGCTCTGTCTCTAAAGATCTGGATGTCGACTTTATGCTACACCCTAATCATCCCTCCTTCCAAACCTGTCTCTCTCTTAAGGCAACGGGAAGTAATAAATCATATGCATAGCTCTGTTACCACCCCACAGTGTTTGAAGTAGTAGGTACCAATCACAACCACGTTTACTTCCTGGCCTCGTGTAACTCAGAAGACTTTCGATGGCAATAAAATCTTTCTGCTCAGTGGACGCCTTCTCATAGGGGTCACTGACACTTTGGTTCTCCGATGGAGCTGAGGTCAAGTGGTGTGAATAATGTACACTCTATGACACAAAACACGGCCGGCACAAAACACGGCATGGCACAAGCCGCTGCAGAGTCTAAGTCCACACCGATCGCGACATGACACAAATGTTACCTGCACGTTGATAATACACTGTCTGCCCCATCTCGCAACACTGTAGGCTGTGGCAGTTCTTGTCTTCTTTTGGAACTGGCACGCTACGTCCAACCCTAAGTCTAGCGGTAAATCACGCCCCATCTGAATGCACTACCTCACATCCGAAGCCGCTCGTTGCCTTTCGTCTAAATACTAAACTCATGAGTGTAATTGTAGCACAGCTATGTTGTATTTCACCTTCTGACAAAACTGTAATAACAGATCCGCCCAGTAACATTTTTGCAAAAGACTGTCCGCCTCTGAACGCCGCATGCGTCAGAACTCTCCGGGGCCCACTTGCTGACGCCGAACATCGGCTGCTGAGGCGGCACTGGCCTTCGTCGCAATTAATCGAAAGCTTCAGCTACCGGTCATTGCTTAAGAGTATAAAATATTTTATTGTTGTTGCGTGATACTCCACAAAAAATGTCTAGAACTGGCATTTCATGATCGATAGCAGCGATGGCAGACGACCTGCTTTTTTATGATGAGTATTGTATTCCATATACAAGATGAGAGTATGGCTCACAATAAATTTTATAGTTTGTGACCCAATTTGACTACCTCACTACGATGTTTGACATTATTTTTAATGCTTTATATCTAGTCCCTTTCCTTTTTGGAAGAGATCCTTCATGCAGTTTTCTGGGCAGAAATTCGTATGTTATCGTCAGTCAATAACTGTGGAGTAATGAATTTTATGCTCGTGGATTGATTTCTTACGGTAAATGTAATTGATAAACTGTGTCACTACCATGCAGTACATGCTCTATAGCAGCGGAGGCACACTGCAGATTTTGAGCTTCATGTATGGATTCATTGAGAACGTAAAGCTGATCGAAAGTGATAATTAAGGCACTGAATTAGATTTTAACCAACAAAATTGCCTATTTATCACACAGGAACCATAGTCAGTTCATAACTATTCCTCTGACGTATGGGTCCTATGTGACGAACAGAACTCAAATTCGTATGGTTCATGGTCGAGTCGAATTTCTTCAGAGACGTTTTTATAATGTAAAAACTTGGTATTCACAAACCAGACATCTACGGCCATTAACACAGCTCAGTGAGTCGAGCTTGGAGAGGACTTAATGAGTAAAAGTTTTTTTCAGTGTAACTGTGTTTTCTTTTTTCTATGCTAGTCAATTGTCAGGATGAGCATTACTGCAAAGGGCATTTGATTCTAAAGCATTATGTCAGAGCGAAAAACACTAAATAGATTACTTTTTCTCTCTTAACAACATGTGAGCAGGGTTGGTTCTTCCTTGGCTCGGGTATGAGGTAGAATGAAACAGCATTTTTACATAAGATAACTTTTATTGAAGATTTGTACAACGGTTTTCTTACTGGATTGTTCTGGCTGGGAGAGCGGCAGCTGTGTCGTTTGCGAAGCCTTCATGTTGCGTGAGCGTCGGCGTCTGATTTACGCCTGGTGGTGTGTATCTCATGTCGCCGTTTCGCCCAGTTGACTGGAGACGCGCATCGTGCGGTGGCCCGTTTAATTATTGAGAACGAAGTGGTGAATCGGATGGTGATACCTTGGATGTGGCGTCCCAGTGTCTCCCTTTTCTAAGCGGCCGCGTGTGTCAGTGTTGTGCGTCGGCCAGCGGAGCGGCGCGGCGGGGGACGGCCAGTGTCCCGGACTCGAACAACGGACTCCAGCTTGCCAGTTTTCGGCTGTCAGATCTTCATAACCAGCTCACAGGTGACTGCTGATGTGAGGCCGTCTCCTTCCCGTCCTCACGAGTCACCCGGGTACGTAGAAATCAGTCTTCAAATACCTTCTAGCTTCTGTCTTCTGGCGGCGAGGCTGCTGCTTGCTATTCCATTACAGCGGCGGACTTGGTGCTTCTGTGTACGATGTAGTCTCTTACTGCATGACGGTCTTCAGCTCCGAAACTGAACTGAAAACTACTCCTCCTGTCGGTCCCACTGTGTCTCGCGTATTTATTCACTTCAGTTCACTGGAGGTGAACGACTTCACGGTCATTGCCTCTTCTCTCACGTTGAAAAGCTTCTCGATGAATCTTCTTAACGCCCGTCATTGGCTCTTGGAATGTAGGCGAGGGCCTGTGATCACATGTGACAATTGAGAAACACGTGAGACAGTCGGGCGATGCCCTGACGGCTGAATCGACAACTCTTTGAATGTAGGCGAGGGCCTGTGATCACATGTGACAACTGAGAAACACATGAGCCAGTCGGGCGATGCCCTCACGGCTGAATCGACAGCTTCTGCTTATGTGGGGAGGGCGATGGCTTCTCCTCAATGTGCTGACTTGCAAGCGCCGGCCGTTGCCACTGCTGCTCTGTCCACTGTTTGCCAGTGTGTAATTCTTCTAAACTAAACTAAGGTTTTCATTTATTTTCTAATTTCTACTTCACATTGATTTCACTAATTTATTTACCTATGTTAAGTACCACTCGACATCAGATTTTGCTAAAGAATTTCTTCCAGATATTTGCAGCTACATTACACAAAACGGAAAATACCTACATAAAACGGAAAAACGTAGAGAGCATCGGCCTGCACGATAGTTAGAACTGAAAACTAATGCCGCCCTTGTATCACAAAACAGATGCTGGGGAACAACTGAGCTAACGAGACGCTGCTGGGGCAGTTCTCTTTCATTGCAACATTGGTCGCTGAGCATAATGCAACGTTAATGATAAGAAAAGTTGCTACTTACATAAAGTACGGCATTCCTGATATCCGAAAATTAAATTTTCTGTCACAGTATCTCATTTTATATGAAGACTGTGTAGCATAAGTCATCGGATTGGAAAGGAAATTCCAAGTGAGTTTAGCGGAACAATTGAAGACCTGTTGTTGAAGTAAGTGCATTCTCACAGAACAGTCAAAGATTTTCAACTGTGTTGCTAATCGTAGCTGTGCAAGTAACAGCTGAGTAGGAAGAAGTTTGTCTTGACCTTCTTATACGGGCGCTCAGAGGGGGGCGCGATCGTGTTTGGGTTTTATGCAGCGCTGTCTCCTGCTACTTTCTGATGTCGCGTATTCTGTTTGGCAAACCAGCCAACATTCCATTCTCCAAGAATCACTAGGTATGTGCTTCAGTACCTGATAGAGATAGGAAATATCTTGCGAGGGAATAAATAGCAATAATAATAGTAACAATAATAAACTAATAATGAATTAAATCTAATGCATTAAGAAGACTGTTGCCAATTGACAATAAGAATAGGTTGTCGTTCAGTTGGCGCAATGCAAAGGTTTTCTTAGTACTTTGTTACTGAATTCCGTTCTGTCTATTTTCACAGAAAACAGAAAAAAATAACTGAAGTGATGCACAGCGGTAGTCCAATGACCGACCTCTGAACCAGCAAATGTCCTTGCCTTAGATCACGAGATGAGAATGGCGCCACGGAGCAAACACTGCTTCTTTTAGCTCTATGCCACCGCTCTGGTACTTGTTAGTTCAGACGGTTCACAACATGAAATACAAAACCAGTTAAAATTTAAGCGTGGAATTACCTTCCTATTGTCTAAAAATTAAATTTACGATCTCGGTCTCATATAAACGCAATGACTACTCAGATTACTTCCTCAGTATGTAGAGGGAATATTACTAGAATTTAGCAGGATCACTCATCACCTATCCCGAAAGTTAGTGAACGAGTCAACAAGACTTCCAAGTCTCTACTGCACTAGCAACTGAGCTGCGCCACCAGACGCTGAACTAAGGGACAGCTTCAAACCGACACTAGAGTGCACAATTGAAAAATACAAATGAGCTGCACACTTATCCTGCTCGGCTTGCATTAAAGAATAAAAAAATGAATGCAATTCAATCTTGTCCAAAATGTCAATAAACAATAAGCTACAACGAACTGTTAACCTCAAACAGACTATTTTTACATCCAGTCCAGTGTCATACCAGTTAGACTATCATAAATACCACCGAAATGTGGAGATATTATGGATAATACAAGACTAATATACCTATGCCGCAGAGGAATAAATTTAAATGTGCATTCATAGGCAAAAACTGAACGTATGACTACAGAAACAGAAACAAAACAGTAAGATGCGCAGTTGTGCACTTTCATACGTTTTTCACCTCCAGATCTACCACAGGTAATGCATACTAACAAGGGTGTTCACTGGTTCCATGATTTATCCCGTCTTGTTTGATATCGAGATAATAAATGAAATACAGATTCGTCTCAGAAAAATGGTTCAAATGGCTCTGAGCACTATGGGACTTAACATCTGAGGTCATCAGGCCCCTAGAACTTAGAACTACTTAAACCTAACTAACCTACGGACATCACACACATCCACGCCCGAGGCAGGATTCGAACCTGCGACCGTAGCGGTCGCGCGGTTCCAGACTGAAGCGCCTAGAACCGCTCGGCCACACCGGCCAGCAATTCGTCTCATTTACCGTTGGTTCCAATCTGTTCAGAGACTGTATCTTGTTTTGTTGGTGGTGTGACATGGTATTCGCGGTGCAGGCGACTAGACGACTATGGCTTCCCTTTCGAGGTTGCAGGAGACATGTGACACAAAGTGCTGAGATCCATCACTTAATTAGTGACAGTTAGCAGTTCAATTAAAGTAGTAGCGAAAGGAACTGATAAGATACAGCTTTTGTAGAAACATTGGAACTGATTTGGAAAACAGCCACGGTCTTAGAAAGGGAGCGCTTTACACCCATATGGTGTAGGCACTGCTACAGTGATCACTCTCTCATTGCAATAATCGTAGCTGAGGCACATAGCTCGCAGGATGAAAGATAAGCGTACGGCTAGCTTAAGCGATAACTGCCCTTTTTGGCATAAAAAAGTTTACGTTACAAACTCAGTGTGATACAATGAGTGGGAATTAGTCATAATATTTCATCGAGAGAGTTCAGATAAGCTAAAGAGTAGGCGTTAAGTATGAGGTAAGTTCCATTTAAATTAATACGTGAACATTCCTCATTTTAAAGATAAATTATATTTTTATTGTTAATTTGAGTATTTCAGTTGACATTACATGTTTTTTACATTTAGTCTCTTCAAATAAAACACAACAATGTGAATAAAATAATTTATTTGCACCCAAAATAAACTGTTGTAAATGACTTAATTGAGTCAAGTTTGTCACTTGAATACCAACTATATATACAACGTCCGAAACTCTTTACTTCAACCAAACTCTACCACATATTTCAAAATCGTAATCATGGGTGCGAAGCAGCAACTGTGTAAATCTGAAGAGGTTGAAAAATCAGCCAACTAGTTGCAAACAAAGGTTCATTTACACTTGACCTAGGTTTCGATATTTGTAAAAATATCTGCTTCAGAAATAGTGGGCCTTATTATATCACACGATGGTACATTAGATTAGATGAAGCCGAGCAGCTCTTGTCATATACAAAATTGACAAAGCAAGAATTATCCCAAGCGAAGTCTTTAGGTAGCAGCCAGATTACATATATCGTACTTCCGAATGAATACTCATTAATAAATACCCACAGGTAGAGGCACTTGTCAACATAAAATTTTAATAGGCGTCAACGGATAAAATATTTGCATAAGTCACGTGTACATCATGCCAGAGACTTTGGCCAACTGTCAGACAGCTGTTGAGAGTAAAGTGCTTTTTTCACCTTTGGTTTAATTTTTGGCCCCAAAATATTTTTGAATTAATTCTAGTATGCTCAGAATTGATATGGATTTTTATGTAGTAGTAGAAGCTGAGTACGTTGAGTGCAGTTAACACGTGGTATGTAACACTTGGAAATTTTCGTAAATAAAATTAGTTAAAGATTAAAATAAAATTAATTACTTAATTCATATTAAATTAAAATTAATTTAATTAACTCGTCAGAAAAAGGGTGTGCAATAAAAGCATGCCATTTGCACTCAGCGTACCTACTTTCTACTTTGAGAATACAAGAGGCTTTATATAACCCCACAGGAGAAAACCTAGAGGGGTGAGGTCAACGAAACACACAGGGCGAGGACTAGGCATCCCCTTCTGCTTGAAGCTGTCTGTGAAATGCGCCATATAATCCGTCATTCTAAAACCACAAACAAGCCTGCAGTTGTAAGGGAACGACCTCCAGAAGTTCAGGCGAGACATTCTCCAGAAAGTTCAAATACGACGCACGATTTGAAAAAGCTAATAAGTTCTGAGGTCCGAAAAGGTGATCTCCGAGAACTCCAGCCCAATTATTCACTGAGAATCTCAACGTGATATCTTCTCACACAGGTATTGTGTGGATTTTCAACAGCTCAGTTGTGGCTGTAGAAAACTTATTGCACATTTCCGGCTTGAGGTTGCTTACATCAAAACGTTCAAAATTTCATCCTCTAGAAACATCCAAATTTTTGAAACGTCATTGTGCTACATCCTGTATACACTGTGTGGACGATAACTGTTTACAACGTACCAGTGTGGTTTAGGGCAAGTCGAGGCAAACAATTTGATACAGAACACTTGCAGTCTGTCAAACCGAGAAACAGCAATCAAATTGGCCTACAAAAGCCAGCTGAACTATATCACATGAGCGACCCATAAGATTTTCGGCTTCCTTACTGCACCGGTGAGGTCAGTTGTTTCGTTAACATTATTAATTTAAACTCTCTCGTGAGTGTAATGAAAGAAAAATACTTTTGTAAACGTTATGAAAAACCTAATTACGTTTAAAATTTCACATAAACTTAACCTTACAAGCACAGTAGTTTCGTAGTAAGAAGGCTTGACAAACAAAACGATTTAATTCTTAATTTTATACTGCAAAATCATCAGTATTTTCAGGTACTATTTACATAAACGTCATTTATAGTTTTGTAAGTACGAGAACAAGGATTTTTTTAAAAAATCTAAGGACAATTTTAGTGATAGAAAGACATGAAGTCACGTAGCACACATTTTCTGTAGCTTAGGGAAATTTTATGGGCCAATTTGAGACTGTGTAGGAGTATATATGGTGTCTGTCCTTTCGGACAAGTTCCAGCAGCCGTTATGAATTAATAAACGAAGGAATTACAGACCTTGGCTGTGAGCAGGTATTGATTTAAATCGGTAGGGAAAGCTGAAAATTTGAGACGGACCGGGATTCGAACCCGGGTTCCTTCTTACTCGGCAGATGCTGCAACCACTATTTGTTTAATCATTATTGTTCACGGCATTTGGTGTTGACGTGCGTCCGAATTCCTGTCCAAATTCATCGTTGACTGCGTCACTCAGTTTTCTTATTACAGAGAGACCGAACACACTGAGCTACGGTGGTCATTAAAACTGCACGGACTACCCTAGCACGCCACCCGCCAAACACAAATTCTCAACTTATCCACACACCACGTATGTTGTATCCCTTGCCATATATACTCATTACTCGCGGCATTCCGCCAATTCCCGTAAGAGTTCGAGCCTGGTTTGCACCTGCATTGGCCGTCTCGCCTTAATTATGTATATGGTGTCTGTTCTTCCGGACGTGGACACGGGGCACTACATTTGTAGTGTGTGGATAAACTGAGAATTTAGGTCTGATGAGAGAAGTGCTAGGGCAGTCCGTGCAGATGCAGTGATTCTGTGTCCAGATGGCTCAGTGGTCAAAGCATCTGCTTAACGCGCGGGAGGCCTGAGTTCGAATCTCAATCATCCATAACTTTTCGAATTTCCGCATTGATTTCAATTAATGCCCGCTACCAGCCAAGGTCTGTAATTCCTTTGTGTGTTAATTTGAATCTTTTTCCCTGCTCGACATATCATAAGTGTCCTCCTATATCAACTTATTCATCCCGACTGACCTACACCATTGTAGTATGTTGTAAACAGATATCGTTTACATGCTTCTACATGATTAATCAAATCTGCACCGACACAATTTCGGAGTATTTATGAGATATTTTCTGAATATTTTGCAATAAGGCACCGATCGTCTCCAGTGGCTCATTACAAAGTAGTTGCATTTCGTTTGATTTCTTACCTCGATTTTCCGTTGTATCTGCATTGCATTGAAAACATTTGCACAACAGTGCATGTTTCCACGGTTGGTACTATGTATTTTGTTTGCAAACAGACTTGTTCGATTCGCTCACAGTATTTTCCATTGACTACAACAAGAAAGGAACTACAAAAAAATGGTTCAAATGGCTCTGAGCACTATGGGACTCAACTGCTGAGGTCATTAGTCCCCTAGAACTTAGAACTAGTTAAACCTAACTAACCTAAGGACATAACACACATCCATGCCCGAGGCAGGATTCGAACCTGCGACCGTAGCGGTCTCGCGGTTCCAGACTGCAGCGCCAGAACCGCGCGGCCACTTCGGCCGGCAAAGGAACTACGAACATTTGTTCAATAGAGACGTGTTTCACAGTAGCGAAGGTCAACAATTGTCCATAGCTCCTCAGGTATGCATTTTAGAGCTCACATTTACCAGACATTTTTTTCTTGTTTTGATTCATACTACCACCTCTGAAAGTTGCCTACCCTACAATCTTAGCAACAACGGTACCAGTACAATTATTCCTCTAACCGAGGTATCATACGGTTTTCGCTTATACCTTTCGATTAAAACTAAATTCCGTCTTGATTGGTTTCGGAAGAGCCAAGGGTACTGACCGACCGCCGTATCATCCTCAGCCTACAGGCTTCACTGGATGCGGATATGGCGGGCGTGGGATCAGCATACCGCTATCCCGGCCGTAGTCTGTTTTATAACATACGGTCTTACCTCAAATTGATGCCTTTATACTCCTCCATCATACTAGAAAGTTTGTAACATCATTACACTCTGTATATATACATAGATTTACATGCGCCGGTGCCTATAGCCTTGACGCTCTGTAACGTAGTTGGATGACGTTTCCAGGCATGAGTTTCTATTTAAAATTTATTGTATTATTACTTTGTAACGGGCTGATGGAGACCACGGGTCCCTCCAACCAAAATCATGTTAAACAGCATTCGAAATTTTGTCGCTAGAATTCATGTTTCCACTGTGTACATATGCCATTTCGGCGTTCCGGTCCCGACCGACAAATCACTGCCAAAAAGTTCGCCGTCCTACCTACGCCAGTGCCGTACAGACACGTTGATGACTCATCTACAGGAACAGACTTCAAGTTACGTAGCCGTCTTCGCGTGTTTTCCTGCAACACGTATAAGAACGCCGTAAATGACTAGTATCATGTACATCACATCTGCCTTACTGAAATACGAAGAGTTTAAGTCTGAAGATGCACTGCTAATTGTAGCTACTTACAATTCTGCTGTCGATATGGGGATCAAAAATCATGAGTAACGGTAATCCTCACCTACATATTATGAAACTGCACATAAGATTGTGTTGTGCTTATATCGAAACAGGAGAGGAGTGAATCATATCTCAGTAGGAAAGGTGGAGGCGGCGATTCCCGGCTCGACGGCAGCCAATCAGCGAGCAGACTGGTCCGAGCAGCTCGCCTCAGATGAGGCGCGCCTTGCGAAGAAAGCGACCTGGCTCCAGCTGTTGCATCCGCCGACCACTCCAAGGTCGTTTCGCCAAAGGCCAGTTATCTTCCTCGCCATTCCAGGCGGCAATAAATTTTTACACCCCGCCCCGTTTGGCGACCCGAACAACTGGCCGGCTTCCCCGGGTAATTGGCTATCCATTACGGCTCTTTGGCCCATAAACCCGACACCTCTGCGATATTGCAGGCCAGGAGATCACTGCTTCGGAGACGTACTCAAAATGCGTCTGTTGCCCCGACAGTGTCACGTCTAGGAGAGATATGTCAGTACAAAACTACCGTCTGACGTAACGATGCGTGTGCGAGGTGAGCCAGGGGTCGTGATTTTGACCTGTGGCCGTTAAACATTTATGGGTTTCCGCGAGAGAGGCTGTTCTGTAATGAGTCGTTAACGTTCGACATAACTTACAGCTCTGAGCTCTGTCTGGCTAACAAAGTGTCTGTGTTTCGTCTTGACACTGTGCCGTACAGGCCACTGGATGCTATTTTAAATATGATTAAAGAAAAACGTTTTCGAAACAGGCAGTGCGTAGAATCAGGAGCATTTTACTGATCATGATTCACCTAGTTGTGACAGCTCCGAGCTTAATAAATGAAACATGAAGAAGTGAGATTAGCATGTCATGCTGACAGCAAGGCGGATTTATGGTTGGCTAGATGTAATTGTTAGAATTCCAATGAAAAAAGTAATTGAAAGTAGGGACGGGAGCTCATCATCAGTATTTACGAAATATTCATCTTGGACGTCTAAACATTAGAATTTCAATATCGATACTGAAGTTTTTAAAACATTGTAACGTCGGTGTTAAAGGCAAAATATTGATCTTTGATGCTGGCAGGAAAACAAGCTTATTCTCACCACTGTCAATAATTTTCTCCTCGTTTAAACGAATCTTTCTCTGAGCTTCTCATAGCATCAGTCCAGTGGTTAAAGGAGCAAAAATAGCATTTGGAAGAAAAAGTCATAGATTGTGTTTTGCCCACATACTGAATTTGCATGCCAGAGGAATCTACTGAATAGACTGACTGACCACCTAAGTTGATTACTGCTGCGAACAGTATTGTAATGCGGTTTAAATAAAATGTAGTAAGATGTGATGGGCTAAGAGAAGAATGAGACTAAAAACTCATTCTAGAAGTATCCAACGGATTGAATTCAATGTTCTATGCGACTGAAAGAATTTTGCTATGTTGGTACAACACCCATGCTAACATCCGCAGATACTGTAAACCTGGCAGATGATTGTGACATTATGCGACCTGTAGAAGCGTCTATTTGTGAAATTCTCGTAGATAAGTACGTTGCAAGCAGTAAAGTGATCCCAATAACCAGCACGTTGAATATAAAACCCGGCCGGCGTGGCCGAGTGGTTCTAGACGCTTCAGTCTAGAACCGCGCGACCGCTACGTTCGCAGGTTCGAATCCTGCCTCGGGCATGGATGTGTGTGAGTCCTTAGGTTAGTTAGGTTTAAGTAGTTCTAAGTTCTAGGGGACTGATGACCTCAGATGTTAAGTCTCATATTGCTCAGAGCCATTTGAACCATTTGAATGTAAAAATATCTCTGATATGCAACCAATTTAAACTATTGGAGAGAAGCTGCAGAGTAACATCATAACACAAATCAAAAAGAAATTGCTACCAAGTGAACATGTCATTATAATAGCCATATCAACGTTGTTCGATCATAGATTCAAGGACATACACTTTCAGGCTGCTTCATCGTGTTCTGGGGCTATCAAATCCATCAAGAATTTGCTTGCAACTGTTCCAACGACTGTCAGTGAGGATGCAATACAGAATAAACATTTTTTTAAACGAAAAGGTCAAATATTTTGTGAAATAATTCGTGTAAAAGTAATAAATAAAATAATCAGAGAAACATTTGATGAGCCTTTAAATGATACTCAAAATCACGCACAGCAAATGAGGAACCGATTGAAAATGCGCATTGCATTCCCTAATATGTGAAGGATTCTCTGCGGTATCGTCGGTGTCTTCATCGAACGCCCTCGGCGCGTCGCATGCTGCTCTCATCTCAGCAGAAGGAATATTTAAATTGACGGCGGCGAGCAGCTGCTGGAGAGGGCTCGCCATACGGCACCAGAGGACGCCGAACCACTTCTTGAAATCGTGATGGGTCGGCACGTCTTTTTAAACCGCCGCATTCAGAGCACCGCCTCGCGCCGTCCTCAAGATTATCTTCAGATAAACATCAAACTACTCATCGATCACACACAGCATACGGACGACAGTTCAGTGAGACCTTACGAACATAGCACGAAGCAAGTGAGAAATTTACGGACCTACCTCGACGCTAGTGTTACTGCGATTGCTAGTGTATATTGATAATCAGAACTAGTGAAACAGTGAGAGACACGACAGAGAGGCTACAGGATACAATGTTATGTATGCTTTACATCAAATACATGGTAAATAAATATGTTTATGTTTAAATCTTCTATAGCGTTTCATGTATTCTGGAGTTACACCGACGACACAATACGCTCTGTTGAAAAATTTTTCAGGCTCAAAAGCTGTTGCAACTTTTTTATGCCTTCGAGAATATACCGAGCGAGGTGGCGCAGAGGTTAGCACCCTGGACTCGCATTCGGGAGGACGACGGTTCAATCCCGCGTCCGGCTATCCTGATTTCGGTATTCCGTGATTTCCCTAAATCGCTTCAGTTAAATGTCGAGATGGTTCCGAGGGCAGGGCCGACGTCCTTTCCCGTCCTTCCCTAATCCAATGAGACCGATGACTTCGCTGTTTGGTTTCTTCCACCAAATCAACCCAAACCTTCGGCCATGAATCATAGAAATACGTCAGGGCCACACAACAGCAGACTGCACGATCTATATACTTAACGGGTACTCTTTAAAATTCTAAGTTAAGAGATGAACTCCAGCTTCTCACCGGTACAGGATTTTCAACATCATTCGAGGGGATGTCAAACGTTTCTCTAATCTAACTTTTAAACAAATCCTTTCACAAAACACTTGTCTTTTAAACTTTTTTCTATTTCAAAGTTTTGTTCTCGAAATGTTCTGAACTTAGTATTTGAACGAAGCAATTTTGACAGTTAAATATCACACCAATGCAACTCTTAACGCGCAAAATAGCTAGAGCTTGAAGACACTTCATTTACATAGCTAGCAGCTGCTGTTCCCGAAATACTTCAATGTTCCCTCAAACCACAAATAATTTTTTATTAATTACTCTGATAACACAGGTCTGCGACTAAAAAACTGCATAGGATTTTTAACATTTTCTTATAGATTTTTACCTCCCAAAAACAGGAAAAATATTCAAAAAATTCTGTCACATAGGTTTTTATGTATATTGCTGTATTTATGTTCATTAGTAATAAACGTATGTGGTTTTTTTCATTTAATAATTATTAAAAATTACATCAATTATAATTGATAAATAAACTTAAATTTAAAAAATTTACAATGTTGACTATTCTTTGTTACCACTTGCAGGTTTTACCGTGAACTCCTGGGCGCCAGAAGCAAATGCAAACAATCTTATTGTTCAGTTTTATCGTGTTGCGACAAATCAAATGAGGATTTGTGTCTTGCATGAAATGAAGAGAAACTCTCAGTAGACATATTGCTATTCAAGTGAACAGTGCCGTTGTTTCTGTCTAGTGATGGCTACAAGAGGTTGTGATGTTTCTCCAAACACTTTTCGTTATACCTGTGGTGAATACACCATTAAAAGTCAACAGAGAAACATAAGTGATTTTGTGAGGAAAGTTTATTTTGCTTACTTTAAATTAAAACTTGGTAACCAAGATAAACCAATAGCCCTGCATAAGGTAGGTAGAAGATGTGAAGAAGATCTTCGTTTGTAGTTTAAGGGTAAGAAAAATGGATTTCGATTTGGAATTCCTATGATATGGCGTGAGCAGAAAAACCATACCACTTATTGCTACTTCTGTTCAGTTGACGTAAAGGCATTGAATTCAAATAACAAAAGAAGCATAAGTTATCCTAACCTTGACTCAACTATACGTCCAGTGCCCCATAGCTCTGAAATACCTATCCCACAGCCACTTTCCAGTTTGGATGAATACCCGAGTGAGTTGGAGGACGAAGTTGCATTACCTCCTCACGGTGAATCAAGCTCAGATTTTTCTTCAGACGAAGATGAAAGGCCTCAACTATTTTCTCAAAGTGAGCTCAATGATCTAGTAAGAGAGTTAAGTCTTCAAAAGATGCAGCCGAACTGTTAGGTTCCAGATTTAAAAATAAAAACCTTTTTTCATCTGGAACCTCATTTTCATTGTAGAGACACAGAGAAAAAGAATTTACCCAGTTTTTCTCAAAATAAGGAAATTTAGTTTTTTGCAATGATGTGGAACGACTCATGCATTGCTTTGATATGCAGTATGACTCATCTGAATGTCGCCTATTCATTACTTCATCCAAAACTAGTCTTAAAATATTATTATTACACAATGGAAATAAATTTGCATCGCTTCCGATGGGACACTCTGTGCATATGGACGAAAACTGTAACGATTTGGCCATTATCCTGGAAAAAATCAAATATCAGGACCATCAATTGATGGTTTGTGGGGACTTCAAAATACTCACGATGCTTTTGGGTCAGCAAGCAGGCTATACGAAATGGCTCTGAGCACTATGGGACTTAACATCTATGGTCATCAGTCCCCTAGAACTTAGAACTACTTAAACCTAACTAACCTAAAGACAGCAGACAACACCCAGTCATCACGAGGCAGAGAAAATCCCTAACCCCGCAGGGAATCGAACCCGGGAACCCGGAGCAGGCTATACTAAATACCCATGCTTCTTATGCTTGTGGGATGGTAGAGCCAGAGAACAGCACTGGACTAAAAGTTAATGGCCACCCCGAGAAACTTTAAAACCTGGAGAGAAAAATGTTATCAATACTACTTTGGTACCACAGGGAAGGTTTTGTTACCCCCTCTCCATATCAAATTGGGGTTGATGAAACAATTAGTAAAATCACTGCAGAAGGATGGGGACTGTTTTACATATGTGTTTACAAAATTCTCGAAGCCGTCAGAAGCAAAAGTGAAAGAGGGAGTTTTCACTGGCCCCGACATAAGAAAACTTTTAACCGACACCCTCTTTGTGGAAAGTATGAATGAGAAGGAAAAAGAAGCTTGGGTACCGTTCAAGGATGTAGTGCGAAAGTTTTTGGGAAATACTAAGGATCCTGACTATAAAACCATTGTTCAACGGATGCTAGCAGCATACGAAGCTCAAGGCTGCAAGATGAGCTTGAAGGTCCATTTTTTACACTCCCACATAGACAGCTTTCCCGAAAACCTGGGAGCTTACAGTGAAAAACAGGGGGAGCGGTTTCACCAGGATGTCCGTGATATCGAGAGAAGGTACCAAGGAAGATTGGATGCCACTATGCTTGCTGACTGCTGTTGGATGCTTAAGCTGGAAACTAAAGATGGAAATCGGAAAAGGACTCGGCGAAGTATCAAGGAAAAGAAGAAAAGGTTTCATAAAAAACATGAGTAAGTATAATATTGTTACTACATGTCTCAAACTAATGTTTCATTGGTTGTAAAAAATATTATGTTTGATAATTTTCAATAAACGAGTGCTCTTACCAATGTTTTGTGTTTGAATTTGAAATAAAACCTTATGTGATAGAAAAAAATGGACACCACTTCTGAAATCAGCACATTCTAAAACATATAATTTAGTAAAAATCTCTCGTGCAGCTGACAAAAAGGAATTTTATGCAGACTTGTGTAACTCTCGGCCAAATAAACCCTTTTGCAACACTAGAGCTCAATCTGGCGGGTTTTATACTTCATTTGTCCATTTCTCACACTTTATTTGTGTGTGAAAATTCGGAGAAAAACCTATTGTGTAATTTCTATGGAGTCCCAAACTGTGACCAAATGCTGAGGAACCAAATTTGAATTAGGGAGTGAGCACTGTAAAAAAGCACAAGATAAGAATAGTGTTAAAACTGGAACAGGAACTTATAACACTAATGTCCCGTGAAACACGCTATTGTTACCCTCTGAGAGGATTTAAAAGTTTGACCGCGCGCGTCTCTAATGTATTAGGGTATCGGACTATAATTTCGATTTTGGTGAAATAACAGAAAAACCAAAAGTGCTTTTATCTTGGGAGTCAATAAAAGTGGTAAAATCATAAATAAATGAAAAAAATGAACGGTCGCCAGCCCAATTACATTAATTTCGAAATGTAAATTTGAGAAAACTGAATATTGTTTATTGAAGTTAATTTTGATGAGACTTTCCTTTGAAAAGCAGAGGGACTTCCCTACGGCTTTTGCATGTTACAAATACAATTGCCCTACACATGAACCAGCTTTTAATAAACATTTTCCTTTTATGAAAATTTTCATATTATAATAATTTAAAATTTCAATATATTCTTTTGCGTTTTTCATATATACATTAAAAAACACCGAATATACACTTCATAAACTGCAGATACACAGTTACATAAAATTAACCTACTCTAATCGATATAGGTGTTACAAACTGTGTTACCATGACAGTTCTGTCACTATCTTATAGATCATAAAAAAATTCTTTAGACGTGTTGTGCAGCAGACTAATTTTAGTGTAAATGTTTAATTTTTTTCAAGTTCTAACAGGCGACAGAACAGAAAAGGCTAGATCTGTGCCAGAGTGCCAATCAGAATGTCAAGAAGACGTACTGCCGATTCGACGGACATCAGGTAGTTACACAAACACTGCCACACAACCTCTGAGTGAGGAAGGCAGAAGCACTCAGGCAGAAGGGGAAACGTTGAAGTCTCACATAACAAGAGACTGTGAAAAAATGGGTCAAATGGCTATGAGCACTATAGGACTTAACATCTGAGGTCATCAATCCCCTAGAACTTAGAACTACTTAAACCTAACTAACTTAAGGACATCACACACATCCATGCCCGAGGCAGGATTCGAACCTGCGACCGTAGCGGTCCCGCGGTTCAGGCTGAAGCACCTGGAGACTGTGAAGTCACACTGCCATTGCAGAGAAGATGGCTAGACTACTGCAGAGTTGCAGTTTCGGCAACACAAACCATCGTGAGTGCAGTATTTTTTTTTTCTTTTGTGTGTGTGTGAATTTTTTTATGCAAGGATGTTAAAGACTCGATGACATTTTTGCCAATTGTCTAGTTAAATTGATATATATGGGATAAAAGTAGTTGATTCAGATAAAGATCATAGATTCTGTGAATCGATTAGTTTCAACGGATAATCTACGTTGCTGTGGACCTAGCTCGCTTAATGTCTTTACGTACGTGGTAGCCATTCTGTCGGATCGTTAGATTGTAGTAAGTGAATGACGGCAGTGTATTTTGTCTGCATCGCCGTTTTAGTTCTTTCCTTTCAGTTGAGTTTTACATAATTGTTAGTGGGTCAACCATGTTGTTTTCGATTCCACAGGGTACTACCCTCGAGGAAACATTGAGAATTTTATCAGTTGCATTAGCTCAGTTAAATGACAGCAGCGCAGAGAAAACTCGCTAGCACTAGGGATATTCTTCATAAAGTAAAGGATATAGGTAGAAATTGCACATCTTTAGCACAGGAACAAATGATCGAAGAAAAGAAGAGAATGAAATAGTTTACCGTAAGACTCCAGAGTTTGCAGAAGCGGTTCAATGAATGAGTGATTACTGGTTGATAGAAAACGGACCTCAGAATGTGAGGAATAGGATCATTCTAGAGAGGACGAAAAGAGGAGATAGAAAGGAAGCAGAAAGGAGGTAGCAGGCGGGACTATGGTTGAAAAGTGCTTTTACGAGACTAGACAATGATAAAGGTGTCAGGAGTCGAAGGTTATGGAAGCTCCTGTAAATTTACTTGACACGTGAAGTACTACCGTTGCGGACGCAACGGAAAGTAATATGAATGTATCAGTTCCAATATCTTGTGAAAATGCGGATACTGAAGTATCTGTAGTGCCGAAAGAAGTGAACGTGTGCTGTACGAAAGTATCTACACCATCGGGAGATAATGGTTGCTGTTCTGAGTCAGTGGAGCCCGGGCCAGGTGTAGCCAGGTATACAGGGAAGCACATGTGCCACTGATTTTTGCTCGTGCAGAGTTGAACTGCAGGAAGTAATTTTAAAGTAAATAATGTAGAGAATGCAGAGGAAGCCATTGATGATGTTAGTTCCGTTGCGAATGTTGTGGATAATAAAGTAGTGCAGACATATTTATTTCCGAAGGACGCAGATTCGTCGCCACTGGAGATGGCATCAGCTTCTCCAAACGGGGGCGGGAGGAAGAGAAGAAGAATAGATATGGCTTGTAAGGATAAAGATCGAGCCGAAAATACTGAATCTGTTCAGGAATGTATGTCTGATGATCAGGGTAATTTTGACGATACTTGCAATATCTGGATAATAGAAAACGTCGTGTAATTATTCTTGAAAGCAGTCATTTCCAGGAGACTGTTTCGGCCAAAAGAGGCAACTGCAAGCGAGACAACGTCGCAAGGGCCTGTTGTCATGAATGTAGAACCACCTAACCTGCGCACGGCATCAGTAATTCAATGCACACTATAAAGTGCCGAATAGTAAAAGTAAATTTATTTCAGTAGAAAAGGTATACGGAAGAACGGGATTTAAGGAGTAGTCAGTCTGTAACTAAGTGTAAAACACACCG